>NC_142590.1:19264059-19415814 GCF_965207765.1 Zootoca vivipara | reverse complement strand
TGCGATTTGAAATTTGCCAAATGACCCACCCTCTTTTAAGGGACAACTAGATCAGATTTGGGGTTGATGTCTCTCTGTTACAGCATGCTGGCCATTCGTTAGGAGGGAAAAAGCATGGTTGGTAAAGAGATGACAGTTCTTTCTGTGGCCATATTGAATGATGTCAAAGATGTAGACAAATGTGATACAAGTCTATGCAAGTTTAACAACCGCTCCTCCCAAGTGTCAAGGAGCTGTCAATGAGCCAGGTCATCCACAGGGCAGGCACACACATGGAAGGCATAGAATGCAATTAGCTTTTTATCAGCAGAAAAACTACAAGACAGCAATGGCCATGGTTTGTCTTAACTCAATGAAGGTGTTGCTGAAATAAAGCTCTAGGTTTGCTCCTCCCTTCTAGCCTCTCACTCTGGATCCCTCCGAAGGAGATGAAGGCTGCATTGAGGGGGTGAGCTCCTCCTCTGGGCCTGTCTGGCTTGTTGCTCAGCTACGTGCAGGATCCTCTTTGAGTGGGGGGGTCAGAGGGGGAGGAGAGTCAGCAGGACAGAAACTATCTGTGTGCACACTGTGACTCCCAGCTTCTAATCCTGTCCTGGAAGGCCTCTGTCTCCTGAATGCTCCCTTGATCACTCAAGTATCCTGCTTGTAACAGCTCCCAGTTCATCCCTTCTGCTGGCTGCTCCTCAATGTCCCACCACCAGGCTCCAGGCTCTGTGTCGTCTTCCTTTGTGTGTGTGTGTGTGGGGGGGTTGTCTTGGGAGGAAGGCTCCCACCACTCTTCTTCATCCAGTCAGTCCCTGACACCAAAGCATCTTGAGAGTTGTAATGCATGGAAAGAGCTTAAGAGTGTTAGGGCGCCAATAGGTTGGCGTGCCGAAGGCAGCAGTTGGATGCAGATGGAGCCTAAGTCCAACAGTCCAGGCCAGAAACCAGCTGAGGTCAGGTATCAGTACCGGGGATCAGGAGAAGACGAAGTCAGGAGCAGTCCGTGTCGGGAACCAGCCGAGGTGGGTATCAGTACTGGGGGTCAGGAGAAGCCAAAGTCAGGAACACTGGAATCAGGAATAGGACGAGCAAGGACAACAACACACTTCAGCACAGCAGTTGCAAGTGCTGGCAAGGGAAGCAGCCGGCCTTCCTTAAGTAGCCGGCTCATCACCACGCCTCTTACGAGCTGCAGCTGCCTCCAATTGTTCCCTATAGTTCTCAGATCTACCCTCTACAGCTGTGAAGGGAGGAGGGGAGGGGGCCCGCTGGCTCCTCTCCTCACAAGGGCCTGATTCTGACTCGACTCCTTCCTCCTCCTGTTCTGGTCTTCCCTCTTCCCTATCTGATTCTTTCTCTTCTGAGGATTGCCGCCACCAGTCTTCTCCAGGTATGAATTCCTCCATTTCCCCAGACTCTTCCGTGGTTGCTGCTTCGCCTAGGGGGGCTTGCCACCACTCCTGCTCATCTGACGCAATCCTGACATCGAGCAACAACTCCGCAAAATTCAAGTTCCAGAGTCCATTTAGGCCAGGGGTAGTGAAACTTTTTCAGGCTGAGGGTCTCATTCTTGTGTTGGTAACCTCTCGAGGGCCATATTCTGGTAGTGCCCAATGCTTTGGTTGTACATTTTTGGAGATGATTAGATGTGTGTGTGTGTGTGCCTTTCGTGGAAAGTTATTTTGCCATTACGAATCTACTAAGTTTCCAAGAACACAGTCTGAAAACTTCTGCCATAGGAACAGTAAGCACGAAGGCGAACATGGAAGTCCTTTGTTATATAGTCTTATGAGCCGCCACCATGAAAGCTGACTGGCTTCTCGGATTTCTGTATTCTTGGGGATAAGCATATGTAGCTGAAGCGAGAGCTAGGAACTTTTTCTCTCGGTTCTGTCTCGCCTTTTCCATTTTTGAACAAGCTGTCATAATAAGGGCATGGTACATGCTCAGCCTTATGTTAACAAATTTCTGGAGCTGAAATACTATTCCCTCAGGGTGGCTTGCATGCCAGCATTTGGCATATGCACAAAAAAAGCAATCGAGGAAAGGAGGACATTTCTGTGATGTGGGCCTACATTTCGAAAAGAACATGACAGCATTTCCTATGAACACAATAGAATGACTTTTTTAAAAAAATAATAATAATGCAAAGGTAGTCCAACACATTTTTCTGCTTTCACTCCTCTGCCTCGAACGCAGCATTTTTTTAAAAAAAAACCCTGACATGATAAGTAGAATAGCCCTCTAACTTGAGCTGTCTCATTAAGGTTTTTATTCTGAAATCTTCTATGAAATTGTGACTTGCTTTGAGGCTATTGAATCTTAGCACACTGTGCATTGTAAGTGAAATGTGCATTTGGTCATGTATTTGCGCTGGCACCAAGAGGTTGATCCTTCAACAGGGATAATAATTTATTCATTTGACAAAATTTGTATGCCACTAAATTGTAAATAAAATCTCTAAGCTGTTGGCAAAGAAGATAAAACATGCTTTAAAATTTGTCGATGAAAATCAAAGTTACAAGGAGTTTTAAAGAAATCAAGACACAAATAAAACCCCTTAGTTAGAAACATACAGTATAAGCTAAAATTACATAAAATACACAACAACTTTATGTTTGGGTAGCCTTGCCAAAAAGCAGGCACCAAAAAGAAAACAGCGAAGATGCCTGAGCAGGGAGTCCAAGAGTGTAGGAACTGCCCCACTAAAAGACTGTTTCCTTACAAGGGCAGAATGAACATTTTGTGGGACTTGTCAAAATGCCAGTTTTTCAGACTGAAGTGATCAAATGGGGATACAGTGGAACCTCTACTTACAAATTTAATGCGTTCCGAACGCACCTTCGTAAGTCGAAAAAATTTGTAAGTCGAATCCCATAGGAATGCATTGGGAGAAAAAAATTGTAAGTCGAAGCAACCCTATCTAAAAATTCGTAAGTAGAAAAAAACCTATCTAAACCGCATCCAAGATGGCGGACGGAGCTCCATTCGTAAGTAGAAACATTAGTAAGTAGAGGTACCACTGTATATGGGGTAAGGTGATCCTTCAAGCAAACTGGTTCCAGGTTGTTAAAGGCTTTTGACGATGGTGATGGTGATGATACTAGCTGAAACAAATTCAGAACATTGATTTATTTTTATTTTTACACTAGCTGGCCCGGGCACGCATTGCTGTGCCTGACTCAGGATCATTGTTTCCCAGGAAAGGGGGAGGATGTGCCCCCCCCTGGACTATGTGTTTTTTCCTCCCCCCCCGTTGTTGTGTCTCATCCCTGTGATTCTTCCCATCCTGTCGTGACCCATGAGGTATCCCGTCCCCCCCTTCCCCCACCCCTGGGTCATCCCTGTGACTCCCCCCACCCTGGCTCAACCCATGACCTATTCAGGCCCCTCCTCTTGGCCTAGTCCAGGCATCCCCAAACTTCGGCCCTCCAGATGTTTTGGACTACAATTCCCATCATCCCTGACCACTGGTCCTGTTAACTAGGGATCATGGGAGTTGTAGGCCAAAACATCTGGAGGGCCGCAGTTTGGGGATGCCTGGCCTAGTCTGTAGGCTGTAAAGTAGAGCCGAGGCCTAGTCTGTAGGCCTTGGCTCGGCCTAGTATGTAAATGCAAGCCGGCCTAGTATGTAAATGCAAGCCTCTGCCCTGTATCTCCATTCCTTGGCCCCCCACCCTTGGAAAAGGAACTATCAGCTTCTGGGTTCTATTTCCCAGCATGCACTTTTGGGTGAGTTGTGTGTTCTGAAACACTGGGTTTTGGGGTTTTTTCGTGGCCCAGGTATGACATCTGTGTACAGAAAGTGTCCTAGGTTACTCTCTTATTCACATGTGGTGTTGTGTCCAAATTTCAATGCTATCGGTCAAGCGGTTTCGTTGAACATTAGAGAGGAACGGACATGCCAAGTTAGAGAGGAACAGACATGCCAAGTTATATATATATATATATATATATATATATATATATATATATATATATTTGTTGCCAAGTTAGAGAGGAACGGACATGCTAAGTTATATATATATATATATATATATATATATATATATATATATATATATATAAGTTGTTGTTGTTTAGTCGTTTAGTCGTGTCCGACTCTTCGTGACCCCATGGACCATAGCATGCCAGGCACTCCTGTCTTGCACTGCCTCCCGTAGTTTGGTCAAACTCATGTTCGTAGCTTCGAGAACACTGTCCAACCATCTTGTCCTCTGTCGTCCCCTTCTCCTAGTGTCCTCAATCTTTCCCAACATCAGGGTCTTTTCCAAGGATTCTTCTCTTCTCATGAGGTGGCCAAAGTATTGGAGCCTCAGCTTCACGATCTGTCCTTCCAGGGAGCACTCAGGGCTGATTTCCTTAAGAATGGATAGGTTTGATCTTCTATATATATATAGGCTGTTCTACAGATCTGAATGTGTGCGCAGTCCTGGCCCAGGACACATCATTGTTCATTGATCATCTTCCGCTCAGGGAAATGAAAGATAGGGTGTTGCCTTACACTGCACCAGACTGCTGATAATTAACAACAACAGCAACAATTTATTTATATGCCGCCCACCTGACTGGGTTACCCCAGCCACTATGGGCAGCTTCCAACAAATCACAGTAAGAAATCAAACATTAAAAACTTCCTGATACAGGGCTGCCTTCAGATGTCTTCAAAAAGTCAGATAGTTGTTTATTTCCTTGACATCTGATGGGAAGGCGTTCCACAGGGAGGGTGCAACTACCAAGAAAATCCCCTGCCTGATTCCCTGTAGCTTCACTTTTCACAGTGTAGGTACCACCGGAAGACCCTCAGAGCTGGATCTCAATGTCCAGGCTGAATGATGTGATTGGTGATGCTCCTGCAGGTATACAGGGCCAAGATCATTTAGGGCTTTAAAGGTGAGCACCGACACTTTGACTTGTACTCGGAAATGTACTGGGAGCTAATGTAGATCCTTTAAGACTGGTGTCATTTGGTCCTGGCAGCCACTCCCAGTCACCCATCTGGCAGCTGCATACTGGATTACTTGTAGTTTCTAAGTCACCTTCAAAGGTAGCCCCATGTAGAGCGCATCTCAGTAGTCCAATGTCTACATTGGCTGGCACTTGCTCTCCAAAATTGAACCTGTAACCTTAACCTCGCAAAACAGTAGCCCTATTAGAAAAGCAGCAGTAAAAAGCTCGGTTTAAGTCCTCTCTCCTCTTATCAACAAACAGCTGACTGGGGTGTTTGCTGATTGTTTGACATAGCTGCAAACACAGACACAATCCTGGTTGCTAGACTGAGGCCCATGGAATATAGAATTTATACAGAGTCAGACCAATGTTCCACCAGGCTGGGACTTTCTATCTGAGTGGCAGTGACTTTCCAGAATACCATCCCCAGCTGGAGAGATTATACCAGGGATCTCCTGCGTGTATGGTCCCCTCATGTGTGGACAGGATATTTCACTATCACTGTTGGAACTGGCCCTTGGGAAGCACAGAAATAAGGGATTTATTACAAAAATAAAATAAAATAAATTCCCAAAGAAGTCTTTACATTACAGCTTCTCTGCCAATGGTAATAACAGCACTTCAAAATGTTCGACAAGCACTACTGCAGTGAACCGTGGCAAAAGCTGTGAAAAACAGGCGAGTCTTTTGATTTATTCATTTATTTTAATCCATTTATATCCCACTTTTAAAAAAATTAATTGGCTCCAAAGTGGCTAACAAATCAAGAGCGGTCATAACGATAAGACAACAATGGAAATCCATCGCGTATCTGCATGAGTCAGCATAAAACTGGCAAAACCAATATAAAAAGCGCGCATAAATCAGGCATTGAAAAAAGTCTTCCAGAAAAGAAAAGTTTCCAATGTCCGTCTAAAAATGAAGTCAGAGGGTTGGGTGGATTGCAGGATCCGGGGTGGGGCGTTCAGTTTGAGAAAAGAGCTACTTAGATCGGGGCAGCCTGTGTTTATGTGTGTGTGTGTATGTGACTTCAGAAGCTGTAGGGCAGTTTCAAACAAAGATGTGCTCTCCCAAGCCCACATTCCCAGCATGTTCACACTCCTGTCTCAGTGACATCTATGCTGGCTTGGTCATGTTCACAGAATGGAAGATGGCAGGATCCCCAAGGACGTGATCCAGAACTGGGTGCTGCAGAGACCTGGCTACTATCTCCATCTTAAGGATGATGGGAGTTGTAGTCCGACAATGTGTGCATATCACTATGTTGGCTCTCTCTGAACCGGGGGGGGGGGAGAGATATTCTTTCAGCTTCAACTTCCCAGTTCACAGTCTTAGGCAGCACTCGAGACTATGCTATAAATATATGATTATTTTGTATCATGGGCATCTGCGCATCACCAACGGGTAACACTATTATGTGAAATGAGTTGTGTTAGAAGGTAAGTGTCCTGATTTCTAAGACCGAACTTTAAGTATAAAGACACTTACATTCAGAATGGCAAACACTCTGGTTAACGCAGCAGCTCTCATGTGTGACCAGATTACTCCGAAGGGCACTTGAAAATTGATGCTTGTTAGTGGGATTCAAGCCTCCCATACTAAAAAGAGAAACCAGAGGAAGATCTCAGAAAGTGGAGCTCGGCTGAGAATTAATAAGAGACAGGGTGTTGTGGCCGAGTTTATTGTGTTAACAAGGTGACCTTCACAAAAGCACATCTAATTGTTAATTGCGGAGAGAAGCCATACACATATACCCCCATTGAAATTAATTACGTGGTCCCCCCACATCGCTTGATAGTTCTGTGTTGTGGCCATCTCCACAAATAATCAATGATACGATTGGCTGATATGAATGAGTTGTGTAGAGGTTTCCAAGATTGTCACTTTCATTATCTTTCCTTAGGGTATGGTATTGGCTTTCCCCTTCCTACTGCATAATGATTTATTTATTTCAAAAGAAATGATCAGAGGCAAGGATCAGCAGAATAAGAGTTGGGGAAAAATATATCTGGGAAGACAGATTGCAGAATAAAATATTATCTTCTCATACAGGAGGGTTAGTCTTGGAGGAATGACAAATTTGGCAGAGTTGAAGATGATACAACATAGTGTGTGTGTGTGTGTGTGTGTGTGTGTGTGTGGAGGGATGGGGTTAGTTTCAGGTCTGTCTCTATCCTACAATAGGCTATGTTAGGGTCCAGATTAGGGGGCACTATTAAAGGGCAGCTGATCCCCAGTTGTTTACTTTATAATCACAACTTTGCCACCATGAGGGGAAGGTCTATTTAGATTTCCTGCCTCCGACGCCAAAACTCCTTGGACCATTTTCTAGTTAGCAGTGGACATCTCTCTCTCCATCGGAATTCAGTAGTTGTTTCAGACTTTACTACTGATTTGTTGAGTTCCTCCCCCTCTAGTTGGCACAGTGGACCACAACTTTGTGGGTTTAAGGGTTATGAATCCACTAAAGCGAGAATATGGACTCATCATACCAGCAGGGTTGGGGGCCAGAAGAACCTAGATCTGCTGCTGGGTTCCAGTTCTTCCCTGCCAAGTAAGACTTAATGGAATTGTCATTTGAGCGTTTTATTAGCCCTAGTCATATGTCCGCCTCTTTGCTTAGACCAAACACATGGAGGGCTAACAGGGGATTAGGACATTATACATTATGGCATGAATAGGGAAACTCTGGACTTCCATTATCTTTCACCATTGGTCATGCTGGGTGGAGCTGATGGGAGTTGTAGTTCAACAACTACTGGAGGGCCACAGGTTTCCCATTCATCTGGCATTACCAAACCTAAGCTTAAATCTCCTCTGCATTGCTTCCCCTGCTGTTCGCTGTCCAAGGTGCTGATTTACTATGATACTGAATCAGGAGAGAAAGATCAAGTGCTCAGATGGTCCTTCACAGAAAGAAGCTCTCCTCTAATGGGCCATTCAAGGGGTGGCAACAAGTAAGAACCAAGGCTAACCATCAAGGATTCTGGAGTGACACATTATGGGCAAACACAGATAACCATTTGCCAATGACTAACTTCCCACAGTGTGTGGTAGCAGTTGAAATATGTTAAGGGAGGCAAGAGCAAGATAGAACAGGTATTAGGACCCGTGTGTGTGTGTGTGTGTGTGTGTGTGTGTGTGTGTGTGTGGTTTCATAGGGCTGTCTGTTATTAAAACTTCAGGTGTCAGTGGGAGAGAAGTATATAAGGTGGAGGAAGCAACCGTTGTCCTATGCTGGGACAAGAAGAGACTGTGAACATTGAGAGTGATGCGCTGCTGAGCCCTTGGTTCAAGAGCACTCAGAAACCCTGAATGTAGGATAGCAGGATAAAATGCTCCCAATGGAAACAGGTCTCCCTAGGACTTTCAGTTTGTAAATAAAGTCTCGCTGCTGGCTAGACCAGCCTTTCCCCAACTGGTGCCCTCCAGGTATTGCTAGACTACAACTACCATCAGCCACACAGTCAGAACAGTCAATTGCCAGGGATGATGGGAGTTGCAGTGCCCATCAGTAGGGCACAAGAGTATAAATGATAAGTAACTGTCAGGCTTTGAGGAATTCTATCCCTCCCTGGTGGCAGCATGAAGCAGAGAAAAACAAAGAAGAGTTCTTACTAATGTGTTTATTCAATTATCACGGAGAGAGACGAAGGAATGCAGTCTGTATCCCATTAATGGCGCTGCTCCAACTGATCTCCTCCCCCCTTCCTAGCAACAGCACTTCCCCTTATGGGGGAATAGCCGCCAGGGGCTATTTGTCTCTGAGTCCTTTGCTCTTACACTCTCAGTGAACACTGAGTTCTGGGAGAAGGGGGGTTAGAAATACTCTCCAGTGATAACGTATCAGCTGGCTGCTCCGACTCTGTCTCTGCCTTCTCTTCTCCCAACATCTCCCAACTCTTCTGTTCTCCTGTCTCTGTACTGTGACCTTCCTCAAACCACTGCTGTAATTCAATACTGCCTTCCTCTTCTCTGGAAGCTTTGGGGTGTGTGTGATGTACACAATTCCTCCTCAATCTCTTCCCCTTCAGTCCAATCCCTGACAGTAACTTAGCATGTAAAAGATCACCTATATTCATCAGGGGAAAAAGAAAGCCTTCGTTTGTTATTGTGATGTACATCATTTCAGTTTCTCGTTCTGCAGCAGCAAATACTACCGTATACCAGGTTTGAGACGGAGGGGATGGAGCGATCTTCTAGCCCCTCCTCTAGACATCAGCTGACAAAGTCAAGTCTTTTCTGATCATATCCGTCATATTTGCACTTCCAGAAATAGAAATGACCCCCATCACCAAAGCCTTGCTTGAACGCCTCTCTCCCCGACAACCAGCCTCTGTAATGTAATGCAATCATCTCTTACAACTGTTCTTCAACTTTCAAACAGCTTGAAGTAACAATTTCACTTAGGTGGACAGTATATATTATTAAGTGCTCCTCTTGCTGTGTGTCTCAGTGTGAATCTTCCTGTCTGAGGAGTGTGTAAAATAGAGAACAGGGGAACAGATGGGTCTTGCCATAAAAATGAAAATCTTTTTTTAAACACACACACGCACACACCAAAAACCTAGAAACGAAAAGTTTCATGAGAATGTGGAACCAAATCCTGTATAGCTCATGCTGATAATTCTCATTCCTTCATCCTGTGCAAAGTCCCACTGCTTTGTACAGCTCTCGCAAACCTGAGAGTGGAGAACATATATGAGGGAGGCTTAAAGGATCATGCTGGCATAGGAAGGGATGCAAACAGAAGAAGGAAAAAAGTCAACAAGGAAGCAACAGGATCCTATTTGCAATTCAAATCTGATGCTGTGTTTGTAATGCTGCAGCTACAGACACCCTACATTGGCAGGGAATGAAATCTCATGAAAATGCAAATTCTTTTGACACAGTGATAGTGCTGAGACCTACCTCTATTGTAAGAAGGGAAAGAGAATGCACAATGCAATATCTCTGGTATACAAATACCAAATGTCCCATTTCTACCTGCCCCAGTAGAGCCATCTAATTTCATACCCTGCTTCCTTAAAAGAAAAAAGAAGTTGTCCAGGTGCCATTCTCTTCATGGAAACATAATGGTCTGCCATTATTATTATTATTATTATTATTTCTGAATTGTTTCCTCTGATGCTTATTACCGTGATCTGCAGTGCTATAAAATGTGTATAAAACAATGACATTTCTAAAACAAATTTCAAATCCAATACAGATACCATCTGGGATAACAAGGCTTGTTTTAGTGCTAATTTATCCTGTTGTATTAGGGGAAGCTCCTTAGTTAAATCCCTCCCACAGAGCTTGAAAACATAATGCCAATGCCTTGTTTCATGCTTGTTTGGTCCTTGGCCAAACATCCACTTCAACTAAGCTGCTATAATGGCTCCTTGGGTGGCTTAAGACCTTTGTCAGAGGCGGAGAACTTGCAGCCCTCCAGTTGTTGCTGAATCTCAGCTCGCATCACCCTTGTCCGTTTGTCATGCTGCCTATGGCTGATGGGAACTGGAGGTTCCCTATCCTTATCCAGATGTGGGTTTTAGCCGGCTGTCCTTTTAACCCACCCCCATTTTTATCCGTTGACTTTTGTTATATTATTTGCTCTGTAATGGTACATTTCTGCTTTTCGTCTCATTGAGTGCTCAGTGAAGAAAGGCAAGATACATATTTATATATATAAAAAAACATAGGTGAATGTTGCTGCTAGGAACCCATAGCAGAGCTTATAC
Source organism: Zootoca vivipara (assembly GCF_965207765.1). Lineage (NCBI taxonomy): Eukaryota > Metazoa > Chordata > Lepidosauria > Squamata > Lacertidae > Zootoca > Zootoca vivipara. The sequence continues at coordinate 19,405,156 of NC_142590.1, read as the reverse complement.
CCAGTGGTGCTGATGGTCCGATTTGCATTCAGGTCTTCCGGAGTTGTCTGTTATGCCAGTGGGATTGAAAGGTCACTTCTGAGCAAATGAAAGACATTGTCTTTTTAAAAACCAGCATCCTCTGTTCTCAAGGCCTTGAGTCCCTGAAGATATTCATACTGAACGCAACACTTCCTGAATAATAAATAGCTATGCTGTTCCCGGAGGGGTGGGGAGGGGGGGAGAGAAACCAAATGGCAAAAATTTGGACTGTTTCCATGTTTTTCTCTTCTCTCTGTGATTCCAGCTGAGAGTTCTTAAAAAGATACAGTGCACTTTCTATCCCCCTGCTCCATCCCCCTAAATCTAATACAGTGGTACCTCTACTTACGAATAACTCTACTTACGAATGCTTCTACTTACGAATGGAGCTCCGTCCGCCATCTTGGATGCGGTTTAGATAGGATTTTTTCTACTTACGGATTTTTCTCCCAATGCATTCCTATGGGATTCAACTTACAATTTTTTTCTACTTACAAATGTGTGTTTGGAACGCATTAAATTCATAAGTAGAGGTACCACTGTACTTGCCTTCTCAGGTCTTTTGGACACCATGCAGAGCTAGTTCAGGCCAGCCACTGCTTTCTTCTACAGGAAGTGTGAAGAACAATTTCCCCTTTCCCCTTCTTATTGCCAAGCTGTGAACATCAGGGCAGTCAATGCCTAAAAATGAGCTAGCGGTACTTTGGACATCTTCCTTATACATACATGACATGCAGGCTTGCTATGGATCTCACTAGGTTTTCAATCTATTAAATTAATTTAAGTAACCCTGTGCCAACCTTATCCTCATCCTTTTGATTGCTAAGTCCTTATGCACATCATCCCCTCAACCGGATGCCTTGGTAATAGTGGGTTGTAGGCATAGTTAGTTCCACTCAGAGTGGGACAACTCTTAATGGAACAAAACTGGATACAACCCACAGTCTGCTTTCCTTATTAAGAAAGTTATAGTCTCCTTTGTAGTTTCTTGATATTTACAATACGGCATTTTTTAAAAAAACAAACAAACTCAAAACCAGCTTTGCAAATGTATTGTATTTATGGTAATAACTCACAATGAATGCAGAATTGTACGTGCGCTCTCTCCTGAGGCAAACTAAAATTCAAAAGAAATAAACATGCTCTCCTCTCATTTCCATTCATCTCACTTTTCTGTGAGAAGGTCCTGGTGGGTTATGTCCAGAATGCCTTCTCATCACATGAAGAATACCTGCTTCATGCTTTCAATTCTTGCCACTCTTTAAAAGTTTTTGTTCCAAGAACTGTAATTTATTTTGTTTTATTGTTGCATGTAGCGGGAGCAAACTTTTGTTCTTCACACTAGGGGTATGAAAAATGAAGCAGGTAATATCATGAACCCTAAAAATAGAGGACGTGACTGGATGCAGGCAGGCCTTGATTTAGACAGTGTGGCTTAGACTGAACTATGACATGTAGAAATACAGGGGGAAATATAGCCTGTGACCTGCCCACCTGCAGCATCTTGCAGACAAGCACCTGAAACTCAGACTCCATAGGTAGCAATTACAGATCAGAAGCATGAGGGATGATATCCTATAACTCACCAGTCAGATCTTCCTGCTCTTGCTGTCTCTTCTGATTTTATGAAACAATAATCTAACTAAAACTCAGCTGAACCTTCTCACTGTTTTCTGAACACTTTCAACAATCCAAAAAGCCACCTCCTTTCCCCAACCTTTATTTTTTTGGGGGAACAATTCCTTTGTGAACCTCAATGCTTCTCCCCTCCTTCTCTCAGTTGATGTCATGAGACAGACACATCTGATTGGCTACGTGGTGTCATGACATCATTCCATTTGCTGTGTGATTCCTTACTGGCAGGACCAACCATGTGACTGAGGTAGAAAGGAAGAGGAAATGGCATCTGTGGGCGAAATGACCCCAATAGCATGAAACAGGATAAAATATAGAAATATTATTTAATATTACTAAGGCAAGCAATACACATAGAACCCCCCCCCCAATTAAAAAATCAGAAGCAGTACTTTTGTGTACCGTCTGTTGCTCATTACACGGTCACATCATCATAAGTACAGTCTCTGCTATTGTTGCTTTTGAACTGTATTTTAATGTTGCATATTTTAAAAAATTTTAATACGTCATATAGCATTGTGTTTCAAAATTGTTGGAAGCTGCATGAGCACTGGAAGGGTGGGAAATAATGTTTTCCCATAAGTAAATTCAGATAAAGCCATCAAGTGCATTTTTTGGAGGGCTGCAAACTGGATTTAAGGTAGTGAGGCTCTGAAGAGAATACATATAATGGCAGACAATTCTGGCCTAATCTGATGAAATCGCAGGTAAGACATAACCCCCTAAATGTTCCAAAGTGCCAAGCTACAGCAAAGGACAGGGTGCCAACTCCATGTGGCTAAGGTGTCTTATGCCTTCCCAATATCTGTTGGGAAGGGACCAGGCCCCCTTAGAGTTGAGGGGGTAGAGCAGACTGACTGTGGAGCTGAGCACAATGTGGTTTCAGTGGCTGGCTCCTCCTGAGCATGAGAGAAGAGGAGCTCCACGCTCGGCCCCCTCCTGATAATGCGATGTTGCGCATGCTGGGCACATGACACCACACACACACACACACACACACACACAATGCACATTGCACACATAATATCATGCACCCACATCGTGCACCAGGCCCCCTCAATCTTGGGTGCAAGTTGCACCTCTCATAAAGGACAAGGGCTTGCCTGGCCTTTGAATTTGGTCCCCACTGGACTCAACGGCCAACTTGCTCAAATGTTCATCACAGACTGATTAAGATGCTACAAGAAATAAGATTCCACCTAAACATTAGGAAGAACTTCCTGACAGTAAGAGCTGTTCAACAGTGGAATTTGCTGCCAAGGAGTGTGGTGGAGTCTCCTTCTTTGGAGGTCTTTAAGTGGAGGCTTGACAGCCATCTGTCAGGAATGCTTTGATGGTGTTTCCTGCTTGGCAGGGGGTTGGACTGGATGGCCCTTGTGGTCTCTTCCAACTCTAGATGCTGTATTTCACTATTAATATACTTCTTCTTACTTGTATTTCAGTTCAACAATTACTTTGATAAAATACATATTTTGTTATGTGCAAATGGCTTTAGATACTTATTAGGTCCATAAATTCCCATATAGCATATATTCAACACACACACACACACACAATTGGACAGTTGGACATATAAAGGACCCCATTACCTTCAGTAGCTTAGGGCCTCATCAAACCTAAATCCGGCCCTGGCCACAATACTGATTGAATAGCTCCTGGTGGATATGAGTCATACATGTGACACGTGGGGGACCACTAACTAACAGCCAATGCTGCATATGTGCAGAGTGTCTTGGGTGCAATGGGACTCTCCTCTCCTCTCTTCTCCTCCCCAAGCACTCTCAAAATCTGCTCCAGAGGGTCCTCCAACACTCTGGGGCAAATCTTGAGGGTGCATTGGGGGGGGGCTGCAGAGGAGAGAAGGGGAAAGTTCTGTTGTGCAAGAGAAGTTCCATGTGGTAGTGGATAGGATACGATCTTGTGACTCTCCCAAACATCTCAGTGATTGGGCAGGGATATAAGGAATCAGGCAGTCATGGAGCCAAGATCTTGGATCTAAGTTGTTAAGGACCTTGTAAATTAATACAACACTCTTGAACCTGCCCAGGTATCACAAACTGGCTATGGCTGCCCCTCCCTCCCTCCCCCCCCTATATATTACTTTCACTCCACTTTGATTTGAAATGGCCCAAGTGTAACTCTCCAGAATTGGATCTAAAACTGTTAAAGGGTGATGGAGAAAATGTGACATCGCTGCAATTGAGCGGTGATGAAAAGTACCGGGTGCTTTTTTATCTCATATTTTTTGCTTTCAACAGTAAAGTACTCCTGTTGATGTTGCCACAAACTGAAGACAATTATTCTTTAATGCCATGTATTTGCTAGACCGGGGCAGGAAAAAGAATTCATAGCCTATTTCACTCAATTACTGCTCCCAGCAATATTCTTACCAGGATATTGCTTTGCAGCCACTAAAGCAAACCGAAATAAGATTGGGCTCTTTGCGAGGTGGATGGTAAAGGGGGAAAAATAGTTATTAGGTGTGTGGGTGTGGGATATATATCCAAACAAACAAACCTGTAAACGGACAGCATAATGCTTTCTTTCTGAAAGGCTGCTTCACAAACCAGTTAAGTTAGAATACTTGGGTTTTACTTGATAGTTACTTCATCATAAATGTTGGCTTTAGTGTTCTTGCCATAAAAATTGACCCTGCTGCTTCTGTCTGTCATAGTGCTTGTGAGATCACATTGGAACGCTGGCATCCTGCCATGTTTTGTGACGTCTCCCTTGTGCATGCCATCTTAAGTGAACTCCAAGCAACTGGTGAACTACCCAGATTAAATTTATTAGGACCCCTGTTTGTGCAGTCAACTAGCTAAGCAGAAGATCGTCGTGAGTCAAGAATGGCTGGTGGTCTTTGTGAGCCAGGACAGTTAAATATAATTGATTTAATTCACACAGTAATGAAACATGTATGTGTATTAATGAAGGTTTAAAATGGAAAATGGCTAAATGTGTATTGCTAACATTGGGAAAGATTGAGGGCACTAGGAGAAGGGGACGACAGAGGACGAGATGGTTGGACAGTGTTCTCGAAGCTACGAACATGAGTTTGACCAAACTGCGGGAGGCAGTGCAAGACAGGAGTGCCTGGCATGCTATGGTCCATGGGGTCACGAAGAGTTGGACACGACTAAACAACAACAACAACATTGGGGGTTTTCCACAGTTGTTTTCTAAAGAACTTCTAAATGGGTTAATGATTACCTGTTGATTGCATTCTGTTACTCTAAACTGCATGCAATTTGATCACTTGACTAGGCTATTGAGTTACTAATTTGCCATCCTGAAAGGGTGGTGGCTGTTAGTCTTTCTCTGAACATGACAGAGAACAGAAAGATGTAAATGACACTCTCCTGAAGGGATAGTAAACAGCCTTAGCCCAATGGAAGCTGGAATGCAGTCTGTGGGAAGAGATGATCCTCTGCTTCTAGGTCTGTTTGGATTATTTCATATTTTCTAAGATGCTGAGCCTGTGCTGGGTAGCACAAGACATTGTATAGATATTTTGGTTGTATCTTTGATACTTAGGTTTTGTTTTGAAAAGTTCTGCCAGCAAAAGTTCGAATGATATTTTTATGGGCCTGGACAACGAAACGTCTCAACAGCAGTTGTTTAAAATTACTTTCTTTTGAACCTAGACATGCAGGAAAATCTGAAAATCTTTAGTCATTTGAAAACTAAGAAGTTAATTTTTTATTTTAAATAGCACTGGGGTGTACCTTTTATGCGGTTAGTATTTTTTTTCTTTCAAAATTACAAAGAACAAACCTTTTCCATATTTTTTTTAAAATCTTAACTAAAACAAGTTTTCTTGGATGTGCTGAAAACCTTTCCAACACTTCTTTCTCAAATTCCTCCTTTTTTCCAGTGCAGTTTTTCTGTGCACACTCAGTAAGCATAGCTCATTGATAGCTCACTGAGCATTCAATTTCAAATGTTCTGATTATTTCTACTTTTAGCTAAGTATTTTTATTTATTTGCAGTCGTACCTTGGTTCTCAAATGCCTTGGTATCCGTATGCTTTGGATCCCGAAGCCGAATGTCCAATACGGCTTCCGCTTGAGTGCAGGAAACGCCTTGGTTTTTGAACAGTTTCAGGAGTCAAATGGACTCCCGGAACGGATTAAGTTCAAGAACCAAAGAACCTCTTGATGGGGCTCCTATCCTCCAGGATCACCAGCACCAAGCTAAGCATTGTAGGGAGGAATTCATGATTAAGTTTCAGAGGAACCATGGGACAGTCAGGTTTATTGATTGCTAACTACTGGGATATAGGACTGGTTCTTGAAATGCTCAATTTCAAGCTGATTTAGGCTTGATCTACACTTGCAGTGGAGTGAAGTGGTAGAGTTGAGGTGACAAGAAACAGCAGTACCATTTCAGATTACAGGCTAAGATCAAAAACACTCTCTTTTGTGTGCTAATTAATTTTGTTCTTTCTGTTTTGCCAGGAATTTTCTATCTCAAGGTGCACTACAAAATGGCACCTCCCACCTGTACGGTACAGCCCTCTCGTCCCGTCTTAGCATTCGTTCATGTCATTCTGCTGTATGTGTAGACTTGATCCCTAGCTCAACTTGATTGTAGATCGAACACATTTGCTGATTTGATGGGCTGCCTCCAACGATGCTACTTGAGAACACTTGTGCAGTGTTAGACTCATTAAACTGCACAGAAGCAGCTTTTTATGTATTTCAAAACACAGACGTGTTTTTTTTAGATTAAGAACAAATTAATCCCATTTGTTCTTAAGTACCACAGAAACCCCTGGGTAACAAGTAAACAAAACTCTACATCTGCCACGATTTACATTAATTTCCACTGCAGAGATTGTACACATTGGCTTCTTACTGTTAAGAAAACAATACTCCCCTTCTAAGATGAAAAATGCAAATAAGATTTTATCAGCATCACATGCCGACAGTGTGTGTAACATATTTGCCTGAAAAGCCTGTAGATCTCCAATGAGACTATTGCAGTTAATCATACATTAAAAATTCAATGTCCAGCTATATAAAAAAAACAGCAGGGAGTATAAAGTCTCTATAAATCCTTGTGGCCTTGAATTGAATAGTTAATGTTATAGATTCTGAAATCCAGTGGAGTGGATGGGAATGTGCCATTTGATTATAGCAGGCAGGGCTGATGATAAGGAGGCGCACAGAAACTCAACTCCAGTCCAAAAGAGGCCCTACCCATTTAGCTTTCCATTGTTGTTGTTTTTAAACTAAAGCACCTCTTTACCCTGGCTTTTGACACTTGAGGTGTATGTGTTTAGGACTCACCTAATTTTTATGGTTGTAAATTGTTTTAAATGGCTTTTAAGACTGTAACCTGCTCCGGAACCTTAGGATGAAGGCTGGGTAATCAATAAATAGTCAATGAGTGCTGTCCTTCAGCGTCAGAATTTGGATAGGCAGTGAAAGTGGTGATCTGGGGTCTGGAGACAGTTTTTATTTTATGGCTGGATGCTGCACTTAGAGCCATGAGAAAAAGAGTGGCTTAGAAGAGCTTTAAAATAAATAAAAATCAAAACACCGACAACGACGACGACGACAACAACAACAACAGATTAGTCCAGCTATAAAAATTTGCATGAAGAGGAACAATGTGCGTTTGTATTAATCATGGCAGCTACAGTAACCGTGACACACGGGAGAGAGAGAAATAGTGAAGACAGGAAGAGCGAAAGAGATTGCGAGGAAGCAGAGAAAGAGATAACAAGGAGAGAGGGAGAGCAGGAGGAGGAGGAGGAGGAGGAGGAGAAAGAGAGTAATTTTATCAGTTAGGGAGCCATTTGATTAGTTTGGTTATTGTGTTAGCTTGGGGGTTAGAGAGTGTTAGAAAGAATGCCATTTTCTTAGCTAAAGAGTCATTTTATTTGTTAAGGGGTTATAGCACTGTGGAAGAGTAAGTAGGATTTCTTAGCACTTTTTACTAGTGAAATTACTACCATAACTATCAAGAATAAGAGCTCTTTGGGACCACCCAGCCACAGTCATGGCTTGATTATTCTCAAATGGACCAGTTTAAATGCTTCAAGTGGCTTGCCTTTTCCTCTTTTAGGGCCTTGGGAATGGATGGTCTCTCACAGTACTTTGCTAGTCTGGCAAAGGAGTCCATGGAGCCAAGGAGACACACACATCTTCATTCTAGAGGGTTGACCCTTTAAGAGAATCAAGGGGACAGAGCACAGAAGAGGTAGACTGGAGGCAGTGGCTCAAAAGTCCTAGCTTTACTTCCAGCCGCATGAGGAGCTCTCCTTGGTGCTGTGAGAGCCAACCCACCTTGGCTAATGGGCTCCTTCGGACCAGAACCAAGGAGTCATCCTTGGTTTAAACTTGGGTTTGTTGGGGGGGACCATGTTAAGGAACCATTGTTTGATCCTGGCTATAATGAGCCACAGTTGAAACTAAGAACAGTTTGTTGTAAAGTAAAGGTAAAGGTACGCCTGACCATTAGGTCCAGTCGTGGATGACTCTGGAGTTGCGGCACTCATAGGCCGAGGGAGCTGGCGTTTGTCCACAGACAGCTTCCGGGTCATGTGGCCAGCATGACTAAGCCGCTTCTGGAGAACCAGAGTAGAGCATGGGAAAGCCGTTTACAGTTTGTTGTAGTTAGCTGTAACAACAAATAACGGTTAGTTTAACCCTGGAAACAGAGTTTCTGATCTCTTTGTCATGGCTGCATCAGAGGAAAGGGAAGAAGACAGTGTCCAAGCCTGCAGTTCACCCAAGCGCCTTCCTATACCACTAAATCAGACATAGGCAAACTCGGCCCTTCAGATGTTTTGGGACTACAACTCCCATCATCCCTAGCTAACAGAACCAGTGGTCAGGGATGATGGGAATTGTAGTTTGCCTATGCCTGCACTAAATCATGTCCTTGAGAAATACAACCTTTGTGAATTCCAGTATGAACTGATCTAATCCATAGCTCCCACACTAATATGCAATTGGAATGTAACTATTCATTAGATTTCACTCCGTGTGTGAATGGAAAGACGTGTTTTGATGGGCTGTGTAGATTTGAATGGATGGATTTGTGTAACTGAGTTGTGTATGAACGTGTGTGAACAAATGAAATATTTATATGGCTTTGACTCCACCTACTTTTGATCTCACCCACTTTTTGATTTGGTTACTCCCACTGTTGGCATGCAGCCCTCAGAAAGTTACACACAAGGGAATGTGGCCTTTGGTTTGAAAAAGTTTCTTCGCCTCTGATCTCACCAGACAAACTAGACTTACAAGCCAGGATATATAACATGTCAAGACCCTGAAGCAACTTACCACCTCTGTGCATGCTAGATTTAATCAGGTTTCACAAGCAGGTATACAAGCAATTTACCTGCAGTACATTTAAGACATAGGGTATTGTTTGTAATATGTTGTTAAAGATTATCTCCCCCCCCCTTACCTTTTATTTCCTTAGGCAAAACATTTATCCTGAGGTTTGCAGCTATTCTCATAAAATGAGCATCTAACATTTCATTCAGCTATGCAAATGAAGAAGGGATGAATAAACATTGCATATGAATGCAAAAGATACTTTGCATTATCACATTAGACATGGAGGAGGCATAAAACATTCCTATAATTATTGTCGGCATCTGTGAATTTATAGGAAAGATGCAAATTGGAGGAAATGAGAAAGTACCAACAAGAGAGTCTGTTGCTTTTTAGTTTTTAAAGAACTGTTGGCTATGAATTCCTCCAACGCTTAAAAAATATATCCATACCTATAGTCCTACAGTTAATAGTCCCCCCCTCCCACTGTGAAACAAACAAAAGGAAAGGTCTAAATTAATGAAACTACTGTGCATTTGAATTTTTACACTGCCATTGGAGAGAGGGGGGAAAATCCTTTGGCGGGCATCCCGGTATTGAAGAAATAATCATACTCAACGCGCTGAATTATTGTTAGCTAAATGCTCTGAAGGACTTTGGAGTAAATTAGAAGCTGTCAAATTAAGAGAGTCACAGTGCAAGCCTATGCATGTTTACTCAGAAGTAAGTCTTAGTTAATTCAATAGGACTTACTCCTAGATTGTGGCTTCAGAAATTCTGATAGCAGCCATTTCTAGATTTGTTTTCAGTTTTCATTCTTCCAAAGGACAAGTATTCAATCGAATGGCGTGGTGGGGAGGAAAGGATAATTACGTTGTCAAGTTTATCCTCTAACGTCAACGATGTTTAGTTTGGCCAGATAGATACCCCAGTTGTGAATATATTGGGACAATTTAATTAGTTTAGGACTGCAACCTTTAATTGGTGGGATCAGTAGACAAATCAGGCAAAGCTCTCTTGATCTTTGAGAAACAATTATCTTGCTGGAGCTGAAGAAAGGGCACACTTGTTTATTTTTTGAGGCTGTTTTGATCCTGGTAAAACAGGCTGCCAGGTGTGGATTCAAACACATCCCATGGAAAGAAAACTATAAAGTACAATACCGGTAAATAACTGAGATAATGGTCCGTATGAATATCTAATGCGAACATGCCTCAGACCACCTCAATGAAGGTTGTGGACCATTGGCAGTCTATGGACCAGTTTGGGTACTCCTGCTATACATGTTTACTCAGAAGTAAGCCCTACTGAGTTCAGTGTGGTTGTCTACTAGGCTTAGGGAGTGGCAAGGAACTCTGTATGGGACTGAAACTTCCCCCTTCTAGCCACAGGAAATCTTGTTTAACAAGATGTTGGGTGTTCTGAAATTTCTCTAGGCATTGACACACACAGAGAGAGAAACAAACAAACAAACAAACAAACATACTTACATATAAGAAGGAAGAGGATTCCCGTTGCACAAGCAGGATTTCCATTGTGCAAATGGGGAGAGCATTATGGATGTCATCCATGATTTTCTCTCCTTACAGCCACATACATAAAAAGCATTATAGTAGTTCCTATAAATGTACAGTACTTTCCCATTGTGCATTCTAAAAAGTACTCACAGATTTACTCAAGGGTGGATCATAAGAAATGAGGTACTGTAAAAATGAATTTATTTAGAAAATGGGGAAAGGATATGCTGCAGTCTAGCTTCATTTTTGTTTTCCTTGAACCAAATCGAGAAAAGGAACTTCACATCACTAAAAAAAACACATGCCTTGATTAAAAAGTTCTTGTAGAAAACTATGTATGGCTTGCTGGAATCGTCAAGGTTTGATAGATTGGTTGCAGGTGTGAGGATATTGGCGCCGAGTGATTGGCTCATGTGGCGGATAGGCATTGGCTCATTGATTTGTGGGGGAGGGGAGGTCAGCCATCGCCTGCCCCTCTATTGACGCAAGGGTCTTCCGTTAAAGGAAGCCAGGGCCTGGATCCTGTCCAAAGTCCGCTTGAGGGGCTGGGCCATGCCAGGCCTCTGGGGACACTGAGGAGAGCTACAGGCAGGTTCCCCCTCTTTGGGTGGTTTACCCTTACTGACTTCCTGCAAAGGGGGCAGGAGTCCGATATAGTCCTCTGCCAATGCCTAAGCCAATACTGCTCACATTTCTGTAATCAATAAAGTTGTGGCCTAAAATTTTGCCCAATAACCTTAAACCAAAATTCTGTGTCAGTGTGAATTTTAATCTAACGAGGGGCTGGTTTGGGGGCCTTGCCATGCAAAAATAAAAAAACCATCTGCAGTCTTGAGTCTCTGTAAAAAGACAAACAGCAGGTTTAGTTTGTCAATGGAAAAAAAACACCCTATATATCTTGACTTTACATGTTGATACTTTGGAAACTAAGCCTCAATTACAATGATACATGCCAGAGGAAAATCCCGATTCAGTCGCTATTTTATCTAAAGGAAATCCATTTCTAATTAACTGGATTTTCCTGCAATCTAGTCTGTCATTGCAGATTTGTTTTCCTCAATGGAAAGATGTTGCACCAGAATCCTTGTGGGTTTAAGTACATGGATATCCAGACAGAGATATTTTTCATAGTGGATGAAGAGTAAAACTCTGCCAGAGTAAAAGTTACCGGCATGGCTGTTTGTATGCTGCAATTTAGTACAAACAAAGAGGGGAAAGGGTGAGGTGTGATATTACAGACAGAATTCAGTTATTGGGAGCAGATGCCTGTTCACATTACAGTCATACCTCGGGTTAAGTACGCTTCAGGTTGAGTACTTTCAGGTTAAGTACTCCGCGGACCAGGAAGTGTTTACTTCCGGGTTCCATCGCGTGCGTATGCGCAGAAGCATTCTGCGTGCTTCGCGCATGCGCAGAAGTGCTCTATCGGCGCTTTGTGCACGCGCGCTATCGCCGCTCGCGTTAAGTACTTTTCGGGTGCAAATGGCACCCCAGAACCAATTAAGTACTTAACCCGTGGTACTGTTAATTTTTTCCATCTACAATACTGTCTTATTTATTTTATAGTACAGTACATTGATTATTACCTTCATTTTATGGATCAATGGTCTCGTTAGACAGTAAAATTCGTGTTAAATTGCTGTTTTAGGGGGTGTTTTTCATCGTCTGGAATGGATGAATCCACTTGCCATTACTTTCAAAGGGAAAGTTCGCTTCAGGTTAAATACGGACTTCCGGAACCAATTAAGTACTTAACCTGAGGTACCACTGTACATTGGTCCTCACCTCAAGTCTTCTGTAATCATCACAAATTATTTTCTCCCCAAGTTATAGATTTTACTAGATTTCAAAGCCAATTCACCACACTGTCAGGACAGTGCAACCTTGCTTCTTTTCCTCATTCTCTTGGCAGCTGACCACTGTGCTTCAGTTTTTCCACTCCTATCTCCAAATCCACTCCCCAAAACGGACCAACCTGATAGTTCCACTGCCCTCAGAAATTCAGAGTGGTGGTGGCGGCGGCCTGGGGAAGAGCATTCTCTGTATTTAATGCCTAGGCATTCTGGAATTCTAATCTTGTAGAGATATAAGAGATTAGAAGGGGAATCCTCGTGGTGACCGTGGTTGCCATGAAGAAATTTCACCTGCTGCTAATGTTTGCTGTCACGGGCAATGCTTTGACTTAATACCATTGTTTCTGTCTGCTGTATCTCTCTAAACTGAGCTCACATACTGACAGAGGCAAGTGGCCAAAAACAAAGCCCACCAACTTCTACTTCCTAAACACTGAAACTAGGACATGCCATCAAGGGCGTTGTGTCCTGTTTCACTGCCTGAGGCAAAACAGGGAGGTTCTGTGCCGCCTCTCCTGGCTGAAACCTCCCCTTACATGAGTTACACAGTGGTGCCCGTGAAGTGGCATCAGCAGGTTCCTATGAGATCTCACGGGATTTCTGCCATGGAATTCTACTCAATATCAATCCAGAGCAGATTCCAACGTATAGTTAGCAGAGTAAAAACTTAAATATGTTGCAGGATTCCCCCAAAATAGACCAGAGGGGTGCTGCCTCATGGGCTTCTACTGCTTGAGGCAGCTGCCTCCACCTGCCTCATGGGCTGGCCGGCCCTGCATGGCACACAAATGAATATACTGAGGATCCATTCTGGATCTTTCACAAAAGTCAGATTTTTTTGTGTGGTAGAACAAAAACATGAATATTTTAAAGTGCACCCTTCCAGAATACTAGCTGAATAATATGGCATCATTGTGTGAAAGCATGCCAGTTTTTTAAAAAATAAATAAAAAAAACCTAGCAACTAAGTACCGGTACAGTGGTACCTCTCATTAAGAACTTAATTCGTTCCGGAGGTCTGTTCTTAACCTGAAACACCTCTTTAGCTAATGGGGCCTCCCGCTGCTGCTGCGCTGCCAAAGCATGGTTTCTGTTCTCATCCTGAAGCAAAGTTCTTAACCCGAGGTACTATTTCTGGGTAGCGGAGTCGGTAACCTGAAGCGTTTGTAACCCGATGTACTACTGTATACCAATGGCAAGTACAGAAAGCCCCCACATTCCAATAAAAGTGGGTCAAAAAATGGCCCAGAACATTTGTGATAGAAAAAGTTACAGGATTCCACCAGTAAGTTATGGGAGAGGCACTCTGTGGAAAGGAAGCAATACGTTCACCATAAAACCGTTTGCACGTGCAGTATTAAAAACAGTATTGCCTATAGCCACCTCAGAACCATCAGGAGCACAAATTCTCATGAATGAATCACAAAAAGTATATCTGGAAGGGTCTACGGTGTTTGTTTTAGGAGGAAAACACATCTAAGGCCCAAAGCTTTCAACTACAGACAGCCATCTTAACAACAAGAGCTCTTCTCCTTACACTTGGGAGGCAAACAGAGATTAACTCTCTGCTCATGATAGTACTGTTTGCATAGGGCTGCCATATTCCCAAGAGTGAAAATCCAGACAAGGTTGATGACATTTTTTTCTGGACATTTTGCTGATTTGACAAAAATCTACCAAGATGCCATTTTCCGGCCAAATTCCTGGACATGTCCAGGGAAACCCAGATGTATGGCAGCCCTGGTTTTTATGTAAAGGTAAAGGGCCCCTGACCATCAGGTCCAGTCGTGTCCGACTCTGGGGTTGCGGCGCTCATCTCGCTCTATAGGCCAAGGGAGCCGGCGTTTGTCTGCAGACAACTTCCGGGTCATGTGGCCAGCATGACAAAGCTGCTTCTGGAGAACCAGAGCAGCGCACGGAAACGCCGTTTACCTTCCCGCCGGAGCGGTCCCTATTTATCTACTTGCACTTTGATGTGCTTTCGAACTGCTAGGTTGGCAGGAGCTAGGACCGAACAACGGGAGCTCACCCCGTTGCAGGGATTCGAACCGCCGACCTTCTGATCAGTAAGCCCTAGACTCTGTAGTTTAACCCACAGCGCCACCTGGGTCCCTAAGCGCCACCTGGGTCCCTAGTTTTTTTTATGTACTTCACTGCATTTAATTGAGCTTCCTGTTGCTTGCTTTGGAATAAATACGCATAGGATTGGGCTTCCAGTTTGCACATTTAAGCAGTAGCCCCTCCAACTTTTTAAACACAGCTTGATCCTGCTAAAATTCTTCTGTAAGGCATTAGCACGAACTTTTATGAAAAAGCTGCTTTGTCAATATCCTCTTGACTCAGGAAGCTTAAAGCGAACTTTTCAAAGAATCAGCAAGTTCTTTTGCTGGTAACGGATGAAGTGACGAGGATAGCTTAGGCTCCTTTCCCCCCAGCATAATCCCTTATAGCATTATTTCTGTCTATATATGCACAGAGCTACTGATGACTGAGTGAAAATAGGATTTAACGGGATTTAGTGACACTTTCAATAAAAGGCTTGAACTTAATGCAAGAATTCTAGGGGGAATTTCTTTCCGAAAGACATTTCCAGCAAGCATTTACACTTGAAATCTCTGGCTTCAAAATAAAGTGAGGCCTGGCTCTGGGTTGAGTAGACGAAACCCAGAAACGTATGCCACAAATTAATTGTTATATATACCTTTGTAAAAGTTCGTGTTCTGAATACAGAGTGAGCTTATGCATGCGCTGAGGTGCCTGTGGCCTTTGAAGTTCTTCTATTCTCCCCCACCCTATATCGACTTTTCAAAAATATGTTCCGTGAATTTACGCTTGAAGGACCTGGCAAAGCAGAGCACAATTAACCACTGCTTAGGTCAGCTGTCAAGAAGGATAGAACGTCTGTCAGGTGTAAGGCGTTCGGAAACCACCAAGGACCAGTCTTCTTCAAGTCTTTACAGTCTACATTTTCTGTTCAACGGTGGGTACATTGACTTCATTTAGGAGGTGATTTTCCAGCCATGCTCCATCTGCTTTCGTCTAAATGAATGCTTTGAAGTGAGGAGGTAAACCGAGGGCATGCCAGAATTTCACAGTCAGGAGAAACCAAACCTGGTTTAGGTTTTTCTGCCACGAGGAAGGTGGAATGCCGCAAACTTGAATTCTTCTCTGTCTTTCTCGCTCTCTCTTTCTCCTTTAAAAATCTGGCCATGGACCAGGGGGAAGAATTGGTGGAAGAAGATTGGAAGAAATTTAAAGTTTATTTAGAAAAGGATTGTAAGATTAGTAGTTCTTAGCAAAGGATTTGCAAGTAAAAGGAGGTTGTAGAAGAGTGTTAGCCTAGTTTATTATGTATTAAGATTTAGTTAAGTGTTATTATTGTATTGAATTTTAAGATTCAATTAGAATAGAATTGTATTTTGAGAAAGTATAAGAGATTTATAGTATTGATAAGTCATTAGGAGTATTAATAGGTCTAGATAATTATTTAAAAGATTGGAATCAAGATTTGGAAAGTACTAAGGAAGTAATATAAAGAAACGTAGTTGGGAGGGAATGGAGGAAGTGGATAAAGATTTATGCTATATGATTGATAGGTTATCTTTTTATTATTGTAGTGTTTTTATGTTGCTTTGTTGTGTACTTTGTGTGTGTTTTTTCGGTTATATGTTCCACTTTATAAAACCAATAAATATATAATGAAAAAAATAATAAAAAAATCTGGCCATGACAAGGACAACAATGAGAGGCACTGGTGCATAATAGGGTTGCCAAATTTTCCTCGAAGGGCCCCTGCACAACGATATGAGAAAGAGAAATAAAAGAGATCAGGTGAGACTAGGGATGTGGAGGGGGAAATAGAGTCCGATCTCATTTGAAGGCAAAGCCACCAAATTCACGCTTTCTGAAACAATATATATAGCAAAACACAGAATTTCCGCTTCTCTGAATTTTGCAATGCAGTTTTCCCACCAAATAATGTGTATGAAAACTGCGTATACTGAGGTACTGTGTCCATAGATGTGCACATGTTGGTGAAAATGGCTTTAATTAAAGACACAGTAGCCCTAGAAAGCCTCAGCGTTCCTTATGAGTCTTCAGTGGACAGGTTGGAACTGCTACTATGTTTTACATTAAAAAAATAAATCACGACAAAACAAAAAGTAAGGAGAAGTGCTGGAATGCAAGGACATCGTCTGGATTCTCTAACAAAAGTAAGTGAACAAGGATGTCAATTCCAGACTAAACAACTAGTCTAATAGCATCCCCAGAAATATTCTTTGGAGTTGACAAAAATCCTCTTGCTGCTAGAATGCACTTGAGATCCATCAACGTATGGCAATGAATGCATCTTGTAAAAATGGATGTCAGCCCTTTTGTGTTTCTTCCTAGTCACTTTATGCCCATGAAAAGTTTCCCTTGCTCCACATCTGTACGTCAGACTGCAGTTAAAGACACAGGAACAATTAGACAGCTGGCAGCTCCAGATCGAGAGACCTTCATTTTGGAATCGCGGGCAAAGTCCCTAAACTGAACTCCACAAATCATACATTTTCCCCAAACTCACTGCAGGTATATAAAGCTTCACACTTTACAGCTTTCCCATGCCCAGCTACTAACCTTTCTGCTTAAAAGACGAATGGCTTGTTTGCTGCCCTAAGTGTTTGTAATCGTGAATCATGCCTTGCTTGTAAACAAGAGTTACTGACAGGAGGGAACTCGGCTTTTAATTATCCCAAGTAGGTTATTTGGCTGAGGAAAAAAGAAAAAAGGAAGAAAAGAAATTTCAAAAGCTTAATCGCCAATGGCTTGTGTGGAAAGGCCAAATGCTGAGAAAGTGATTAGCTATTGAAATCCTACCCTCATAATCAAAAAGACAGACCATAAAATAACCATTTGTTTTGAATCAGGAGCACCTGACTTTTGAATAATGCTAAGCGACATAATGGTTCTTTAGCAAAGGTCCCATAAACAAGCCTGATCAACTTCAAACAGCAGTACTGTATGACTATCCTGTAATTGGAGAAGAGTCCATATAAATTTTGTTTTTAATCTTTGGACCTCTTCTTTTTCTCTTTTTTTCCTTTAAAATTTGCATGGAATAATAATGGGAAATGGGGAGGTGAGATCGAAGGACTGAAGTTCTCACAACTTCTGAAAGTTGGAACACAGCTTTCTTCTGTCAGGAATAAAACCGAAGATTCGGTTTAGACCAGGAATGGCTAATCCCCAGTCTGCAGGCTAGAGCAGGCCTCTTAAGCAAAGCTTTTGTCCCTCCCCTCCAAGACCTCTCTCATGGGAGTTTATGAAACCAGGGCAAGAAGGGGCAGAGCCCTGCCAGTATTTTTTCTTCACCCCCCAATCCAGCAGTCATATTCATAAATTTACCACTGTCCAAAGACTCCCTGAAGTATTTTCTGTTCTCCTCTGTGTAAAAAGAAAAGAAAAAGTATAATCACACTTGGCTCCAGAATGCAAACAGGGGCTGAAGATGAGTGAATTTTGGGACCAAACTGTACATCATGTTCAATGCATTATTGGGTTTAATTTAGTTACAATTACAATCTGGCTGTTTCTAAAACTAAAGACAGCTGCTGCAAGGTCCTTTGCCCCATCTTGATCAGGAATCTGGGGCAAAGGGAGTTTTCTCAAAATATTGCACTCTCACCTATTCATGCATTGCAGGAGATTGGACTAGAGGACCCTCAGGGTCCCTTCCAGCTTGACAACTCTATGATCCTACCCCAATCTTGATAAAAATGCAGCAAATTATCTCAGGAGAGAATCTGCAAACCAAGGCTTACAGAGCTATAAATGCTTACCATAATATAGTTCATAATTTTTGTGGGTTCCATCTTCACTATACTGTACATTTAAAGCAATACCATGCTACTGTAAACAGTCATGGATTGCCTCAAAGAATTGTGGGAACTGTAGTTCGTTAAGGGTGGTGAGACTCATAAGGAACCCCCAATTTCATCTCACAGAGCAACCATTCACAGAGTTCTCCATGAAGAGCGATTGTTAAATCATTCCAGGAATCCTTGGGGTCTTCATTTAGTGGGGATAATTAACCCTTCCTAAAGCAGTTGTTCAGGAATGAGAATTCAAATGGTTAAGTCTAGCGAATTAAGCCAAGAGAACTGGAGTGCTTAAGCCTTTTGATTCATTAGCCGTGGATATTTGCCTTGCTCCAGTGTCAAGGAAGACCAAAGCAAGCTGCTCCTGGAGTTGGAGAAGACCCTACGCCAGCCTGCCAGTGTGACCAATTTGTGTGTCAATGTCTGTCAACGTTTCCTAATTGAAAAGAGCGACTTGGCAGGCCACAGGAAAACCAGTTTAGCAGTAAATGCGCAATGACTCCCATGAACACAAACTTGGATAAAATTACACAACTGCCTGCTCCACCCCCCCCCCCGGGTAGGCTTTTGCCACTTGCTTGTTTATACTAATAATAATTTATTTGTACCCCACCCATCTGGCTGAATTCCCCCAGCCACTCTGGGCGGCTTCCAACAAAGATTTAAAATACATTAAAAACTATGGGGTTTCTATGAATTTCAGGACAAAATGTAATCTAACACACTCAGAACCAATCAGCCTAGGTTATGATACACTACTATATTTACAAAATAAAAAAATTCCTTCAGTAGCACCTTAAAGACCAACTAAGTTTTTATTTTGGTATGAGCTTTCGTGTGCATGCATACTTCGTCAGATACACTTGAAACAGAAGTAACCAGACCCTTATGTATATACAGAGGGTGGTGGGGGTGATGGGCTGATAGGAGTGGTAAACCTGTTGATGGCTGTTAATGACTGCTGATGACTGCAATTGGTCCTGCGGGAAAAAAGGAAGGGTTGAGGCGCTAAAGAAAGCTTGATCATGCATAATGAGATAAGAATCCTATGTCTTTGTTCATCCCAGGTAGCTCCATGGTTTTAAGATTGGTAATGACCCTTGCTTTTCCCCCGCAGGACCAATTGCAGTCACCAGCAGTCGTTAACAGCCATCAATAGGTTTACCACTCCTATCAGCCCATCACCCATTCCCACCCACCCCCACCACCCTCTGTATATACATAAGGGTCTGGCTAATTCTGTTTCAAGTGTATCTGAAGAAGTGTGCATGCACACAAAAGCTCATACCAAAATAAAAACTTAGTTGGTCTTTAAGGTGCTACTGAAGGAATTTTTTTATTTTGCTTCGACTCAGACCTTAGAAATCTTTCCATCAGCAATGGGTTGCATAGGAACACTGCTCTACGTCTAGCACTAGGAAAAGAAACCACACATTCCACTTCCAGTAGACCCAAGGGAGACAAGGCAGAAGTTGAAAAAACCTTCCTTTAAAAAAAGATGAAGTACATAAAGTGCTTCTTTAATGACAGTTTGAGAAGAAGTACAAGTCAGGCTCAAGTTGTGCAGTTCACAAGCATGGAAGGAAAACAAAGATGACAGACATGAGTTCCAAGTAGTTAGGAGGAGGAGCAAAGGAGGAAAAAGTTTAACCAAGGACTTGCTCCTCAGCCTCCTAATCTGCTGGTATGCCAAGGCTTATGACAAGCATTTGTGGCCTTAGGGTGGTTCACCTAACAGGAGCTGATACAGAAGAGAATTGAGGTTGCTAGCTGTAAGTCATGATGGATAAGGGATGCAGGTGGCGCTGTGGTCTAAACCACAGCGTGGTTCTGTGAGCTGCCCTGGTTAACCAGAAGCGGCTTAGTCATGCTGGCCACATGACCCGGAAGCTGTCTGCGGACAAACGCCGGCTCCCTCGGCCAGTAAAGCGAGATGAGCGCTGCAACCACAGAGTTCTCCACGACTGGACTTAACGGTCAGGGGTCTCTTTACCTTTACCTTTACCCTAGTCCCCCTAGCCTACTGACTGCACACCACTGTACAATTTTCACATGAGAAAATGGAAAAAAGAGATAAAGCTGGCAGCTGTAGACATTATGGGGAGGGGGGAACAGAAGAGCCAGCAGGGTCAATTCACTATTCATTGTGGGAAAGCCTGGGTCTGTAAGACTGTATTTAGATCCTTTGTAAAATAAAGTAAATAAGTAGTGCATTAAAAACTTCCCACCTGCTGCAACAAAAGAGATCTTTAGAGATGTGGCAGAAGCCAGGTTCTTTTCGACTTTTGATGCCTGTTCAGGGTCCTGGGAAGTTAACTCAAAGAGATGCACCTTCAACACATATCTTTGGGAAGGAAATACTTCCAAAGGCTTCCCTTTGGCTTGCAGAATGCATTTGAAGTCTTTCACAGGAAAGTTCAACAAATATGTGACTGCATGCTTCCATGGACTATGGCATAAACTGGCCTGAGGAAACACCATTGAAGAACATGATCAGAAACTTGGGGGGGGGGGGAAGCACCAGGAAGAGGCAGAATAAAAGGGCGAAAACTGAACAGGCAAAAGGGTAACCTCAGAACGAGAGAAATAATTCAGGTGAAAATATCGGGGAAAGTGGTGCAGATGAATCCTGATATGGTCAAGACTATAATCACCCTAGAAACAAAAAGGGTGCAAAAATCCCGAGTCGATTCTGTAAGGCTTATAGCAAAAACTAGCAGATGTGTTAGAATACTTTTTAAAAAACACACAAGCCAAACAAGGTAACAGACCCATAATATTGAACAGGACACCATGAGTCGGAAACCAGAGACTCCGCAACGGTATCTATTTATCTACTTGCACTTTGATGTGCTTTCGAACTGCTAGGTTGGCAGGAGCAGGGACCAAGCAATGGGAGCTCACCCTGTCACGGGGATTCGAACCGCCGACCTTCTGATTGGCGAGCCCTAGGCCATAGCTGCCAAGTTTTCGCTTTTCTCGCGAGGAAGCCTATTCAGCATAAGGGGAAATCCCTGTAAAAAAGGGATAACTTGGCAGCTATGCCCTAGGCTCAGTGGTTTAACCCCCAGCGCCACCTGCATCCCTTATCCATCCCTACTCACAGCTAGTCCCCAAATATTCCCTTGGTGCCCAAAGCCCAGGAAGCTTCTGCCTGGCTTAGGGAGGGAGCTGTGATACTCTGATGGGTCTAAGAGTTTTCCCAGCAGCTTCCCAAAGTCTCCAGGAAGCTTCTACCAAGCTTAGGGAGGCAGGACACGATGCTCTCAGGCACATTGCCCTCACAAGCTGGCATCTGTAGCCCTAACTGTTCCCATATGAAAAATTTCACCACATGCCACCAAAGATATATCTCCAACACTCTTGCTTATTTTTGGAAGACGGTGCTCCTCAAACGATTTCTTTGCTATATTTACAAATTTGCTCTTCTTCTCCTGAGGGCTGCAAACTATTGCAAATGCAGCCTTGCAGTGCTGAAAAGGATGATTGTAAATCTTCTTTTTTGGCTCTCCCTTGGCCAGCATTTACATTTCATCCCGTGTTCAACGGCATTGATTAGCTCAGCTCTCCGCATGTTTTTCTGTATTCCTCTTTTTTTCTTCCTTTTCTTCAGATCTTTCTAAGATTCCCCTTTCTGCATATCATGCACTCGGTAATAAGTGATGTGGGGTTCATAAAGAGCTAACAAGTGAAGATTTATTTAACATAATATTGAGAGGGAGGAATTAAGTTAACCATAAAGCCATGTTAATAGTTCCGAATGGACTCCTCTTATTCAGTAATATAAGAAGTCTCCATTTCTTCCCAAACCCCAGGTAAATGTATATATAGGATGACATTAATAAAGCTTTTTCATGCTGCAGCGGCAACAGTTTTGCCAGACTGAGCCACATTAGAGAGTAGTGCCTGAACAAAGTCGAGTTATTAAAATGTTAGGCCTAAAATTCTCCCGGGGGTTGATTTTGAGGTCCTGAAACTGGAAGGGGGCTATTTTGGATATGGGGCGGGGGCAAAATTTCAAGTGGTTTGCATAAATAAATAAATAAGTCATTTTTTAAACTGTATTTTTTCCAGTTTTTAGTGTTGTTTATAGTTTATAAAAAGGGCTAGGAGGCAGATTGGAAGAATGGAAACTGCTGTGTTTAGTAAGTGCCCTCTGAGCCCCCTCACAAATGTTTGCCTCACCCCTGAAAACTGACCAACTTTCCAAATGGGGTAAGAAATTGGGGGTGGGCATGCATGCCAGATCTAGTTTTTAAATCCATCTATGCAGTTTCTTGGCCATTTCCCAGTTCTATGACCTGTGAGGGCTTTCAAACTGGCAGATCAATAGCTTCCTTTTGGGCTACATCCTGCCCCTTGCAAAGCGACTTAATTTCCCTTGGGAGTCAAATGCTTTAACCTGGACTTTGTTACTTTTGGTGGGATGGGGAGAGAGCAAAACCGCCCCTTGAACATTAGATTAATCTTCAAGGGTGAGCAAAATCTAGATACTTTTGGGTGGTTGGAAGGCTAGTGTTATGGAAAAGTGTTTTTTTTTTCCATCAACACACCACCATATTGTGCTAAATTGCATTCACACCAGTGGGCGTGGTGTGACACAACAGCAGATGTCATTGGGCATGTCACCACCCTCCACATGGCATCATATTCCTGCCTGCCTGCAACCAATTAACATGGAATGAACACTAAACTCCAGCTAGATTACACTAGAGTCCCAGAAGTGGCTTTTACACTGTGTGAAATATCACATAAAACACAGAAATTATAAGGTAAGGAAGCATTTTTTTTTCAATGATTCCAGGGACACTTTAAGTAATTAACTGCCTTTCGGAGCAGCCCCATCCCAACTCCTACTTGCGTGCAAGCAGGAGGGGGCGGGGATCCCTCAGCTGGGAAGGGAGGCTTCCTGTTGCCTAACTGAGAGATTCCTGCCCCCTCCTGCTTGCACGCAAGCTCTGATAGGCAGCATGAAGCCTCTCTTCACAGCTGAGAGATCCCCGCCCTGCTCCTGCTTACATGCAAGTAGGAGTTGGGAGGCTGCTCCAATAGGCAGCATGAAGCCTCCCTTCACAGCTTAGTTGCTGGGGTCAGGGAAGGTGGGGGCATCCCGGAAGCGGCATTTTAGAGCCCCTGCACCACCATCATATGGGGACTTCCGAGCAGCTCCTGAAGCCAGCCAGAGCCAACTGCTCCGGGCTGCTGAGACTGCCGCTGCTGCGTTTCCCAGGGACATTTGATGAAATCCGGGGACATTCCGGGGATGGAATTTGTCCGGGGACTTATTCACAAATCTGGGGACTGTCCCCAGGAAACGGGGACGTCTGGTAACCCTAGAATAAGGTGTTGTCTGTATGAAGCCTAGATGTGAGGGTTTTTGTTTGTCTGCTTTTAGGGGGGTAATACATACATACATACATACATACATACATACATACATACATACATACAGTGGTACCTCAGTTTGCGACTGCAATCCGTTCCGCAGAGGCGGTTGCTCACCGAAGCGGTTGCTCACTGAAGGCACGCTTCTGTGTGTGTGCAAAGCACCGATAGAGCGCTTCTGCACATGCGCGAGCTGCGCAGATCGTGTCTGTGCATCCGACGCCACGGAACCCGGATGTAAACACTTCCAGGTCCATGGTGGTCGCTTGCCAAAGCGGTTGCTCGCCGAGGTAGTCGTAAACCGAGGTTTGACTACATATATATATATATATATAGAGAGAGAGAGAGAGAGAGAGGGAAAGAGAGAGAGTTTTGACACAGCTTCAAACAACAGCTTTGCTGACCCCCAGCAGGCAATCACCATTCCCTTTATAATTCAAAGCAGAATGTCCCATGGGAACAACACTATTGCCCTCATGAGCCAATGGGTAAAGTATCAAGGGCAGATGTTTTGCTTTTTAGGAAGCTTACTCATACAACGCCAGATTATTTGTTCTTCTGATTCAGTATTTGACCAGCAGCAGCTTTCCTGAGTCTTAGGCGGTGTGAAATTCCAGAAGTTTCAGGGGCCTACTTGGAATTCATGTTTCCTTTGGAAATGAGGGACAGTGGAGACTGTCTTTAGGATATATGGTTTATTTACAAATATATACAACCTGAGCCTACAAGAGAAGAGTCCACAACATTAGATCCCAGGCGATTCTTGCTTCTCCCGTAACTGCAGCCATGGATCTAAAAAAAACCTCAGCCATGGCTCTGACTCTCTCCCTCCTGCTTGCCACTTACAGACGGAAATGCTTTTCTTCCAGCCCACATCATGCTATGATCCCCTTTCTCCAGTTTGCCGCGTTTAACCGACTGACACCTTTTTCCTTGGCTTGCATAATCTCCAAGTGAAATCCAAAAATTCCACTCTGCTTTTGTCTCTCCTAGTGGAAGGAGCGGCTCACACCACTCTGCTGTTTGGCACAGAGGAACTGCTTTGTTAATCACCTGTTATTCTTCCTTTGTTCTACATGATGGTTCTTCTCCCAGATGGTCTCCTAGGCTCCAGCAAAGTGGTTCGGCCAGTATTTTGACACTGCTAAATTTAGCATCTGCCATCCAGGAATTAGAAGGGGGGTCCATAAATTAGAAGGGGAGTCACCCCACAAACATAACAATACCAGCCACATTTAGAGAAATAACAGCCACATTTTCTGGGGGTACTCAAGGGTATGCAGTACTGTCACCTTTTTTCTAGAAGAAAAGCACTGGATATGCTGGGAATCTAACCTGGGCCTTCTGTATTCAAGGCATGTATACAGTCCCTGAGCTGTACTCCTTCCTTACCCACTTGATACAAATGTTATGGTCGATACAGATTTCAAGCAGCCTCTGTATTTTTCCACGATCTCCTGCAAATGGGTATTCAGGTGAATGCCAACAGAGAGGGGAATATAGGTTCCCCTATTTAAAATGTTGGTGATACATTTACTGTCCTAATTGGCATGACTCATATTCATAGAGTACAGTGGTAATCGGAACCTACCAGCAGCTATCAATAGGATCGTTCCTAGATCCCACACTGCTTTCAATTTTAAGCCTGTTATTGATCCGATTGTTTTCCCCACCCCACCAAACTCTTCTAGATATCGATTTCCCTGGGGCTGCATCGACGGCACTGAAATGGCAGGTGTTATGCATTGATTTTTGTAAAGCCCTTCACTCTGAGTGCAGCTGCAGTGTTCTTTGCTGCAAAATGAATTGCTCGTGCAGAAACCAAATCGGTGGATTCTATACATATGGCTGTATCATTCAGGTGAGCAGGCTTTTTACCACTTACTCCAGTACAGTCTCATTGGGTATAGTTGCAAATCCTGAGGCTAAAAAGAACCATGAAATAATGTAGACAAGAGTCCCGACATTGGCACAATCCTTGAGAGTTCAGCGAGCAGTTGTCTATATCGAAAAAAATCTGGAAATAATTTGCCGCAATTTTTCTGAAAATAGGACGTAGGGTTTAGAAACATGGGAAGTTCCTTATACCAAGTCAGACTATTGGTCTATATGACTGGCAGTAATTCTCCAGATAGGGCACATTCTCAGCCCTACCTGGTGATGCCAGAATTGATTCTGTTACTATTATCAAAGGTAAAAAGGTAATGAACCCCTGGATGGTTAATTCCAGTGAAAGGCAACTATGGGGTTGAGGCGCTCACCTTGCTTTCAGGCCGAGGGAGCTGGCGTTTGTCCAGAGACAGCTTTCCAGGTCATGTGGTCAGCATGACTAAACCGCTTCTGGCACAACGGGACACCGTGATGGAAACCAGAGCGCACGAGAATGCCGCTTACCTTCCCGCCTATTTATCTACTTGCACTGGTGTGCTTTCGAACTGCTAGGTTGGTAGGAGCTGGGATAGAGTAACGGGAGCTCACTCCATTGTGGGGATTCAAACCGCCGACCTTTCTATCAGCAAGCCCAAGAGTCTCAGTGGTTTAGACCACAGCGCACCTGCGTCCCTACCTATTATTAGTAGTATTTGTATTAGCATTATTTACATTTGTTAGAAGCCTTATACAAAGACAGCCTCAAAATGACTTAACAAGATAAAATATAGCAAATGAAATTAATAAAAAGTCAAACATTTCAAAAAAATGTACAGCACGAAATTCTTTAACTACGCTGGGTAAATGAACCCAGGGTTTTTGAATGCAAAGCAGATGACCTGTCACTGAGCTACTAGCCCCATTCTTATCTGAAAGGTTGATGGCTTATCTGAATGCAGATTTCCGAGGGGAGACAAGAAGCATATTGTTCAGCTCCTCTTGAATGGCATCACTCAGAGAATGCAAGTGGGTGATTGCACATTTGAATGCTCCTCTAGGTAAAAACAAAACAAAACACAAGTCAATTACCTCTCTGTGACAAGCTAAGATACTGTAGGGAGCTGTTCCAGTCAAGTTCCTAAGCTTTCTACTAGTGATGTGAGAATGTGGGTGTTTATGGTGGGTTTTTTTTAAGGTATTCAAATATGTAATGACCTTACTTGCACTTGAAGTGGCACAGTCACCGCACCATGTAATTTTTCTGAAATTGTTGATCAGGAAAAAGAACATCTCGGAATCCTAATTTGAAGAAAGATTAGCCTTGAGTGCTGCAACATGTCTTCTGTGGAGGACCCTTTTCCTTGGCACTGCTAACTGGTCAATTAATTTCCAACTCTACAGACAGAGAATCTCACCTAAGAGATCTACAGCAAACCTTTTTAGAACTAAAATATCCACCTGATGAAGTTAAACAACAGATCAACAGAGCCAGACTGATACCTAGGGAGAACCTGCTGCAAGACAGACCCAAAAAAGAAAATAACAGAACACCACTAGTCATCACATACAGCTCCCAAGTTAAAACAGTACAACGCATCATCAGAGATCTACAGCCTCTCCTGGACAATGACAGCTCCCTTTCTCAAGCTCTGGGAGGAAGACCTTTCATTGCCTACAGACAGCCACCCAATCTTAAACAACTCCTCACCCACAATAATACAACCACCAGACTTAACATGGACACTGGTACCAGAGCCTGCAATAAACCCAGATGCCAACTTTGCTGCCACATACACCCGGACAACATCATTACTGGCCCCAACAACATCCAACATACCATCTCAGGACTATTTAATTGCTCATCTTCTAACATTGTGTATGCCATCAAATGCCAACGGTGCCCTTCAGCTCTCTATATTGGACAAACAGGCCAAACCCTACGCCAAAGGATAAATGGACATAAATCTGACATCAGGAACCATAAGACTGAAAAACCAGTAGGAGAACACTTCAATCTCCCAGGACATTCTATACAAGATCTCAAAGCAGCTGTTTTATTACAGAGAAATTTCAGGAACAGACTGGAAAGGGAAGTTGCTGAATTGGAAATCATTACCAAGCTTAAAACCATGGAAGCACCTGGGATGAATAGAGACATCGGATTCTTATCTCATTATGCATGATCAAGCTCTCTTTAGCACCTCAGCCCAGGACTAATTGCAGCCATCAGCAGCCATTAACACCCATCTACAGGTTTACCACTCCCATCAGCCCATCTCCCACCCCCACCACCCTCTGTATATATATAGGGTCTGACACTTCTGTTTCTAGTGTATCTGAAAAAGTGTGCATGCACACGAAAGCTCATACCAAAATATAAACTTAGTTGGTCTTTAAGGTGCTACTGAAGGAATTTTTTTATTTTGGTCAATTAATGCAGTACATGGCTGTAACTCAACTGCTGGTTTCTTGTGGCTGGATCACAAGGACACAAGAAGAGACTTACAGGCAGGAATGTATGATCATGTCTCAAAATCTTCCAACTTTCATTGGCCCTTTCATCTGCTATTTTCCTTTCCACTGCAGTTGGCTTCTTCTGTTTTTTTGGTCTGCTAATACAGAAATATATGTATTTTTATGTACATGTGATAGGTATGCATATCTCAGCCGCCAAGATCCTGTCTCATTTCTCTCACTTAGGCATCAGGGAAGGACGGCTTAGCACTCTCTCTATATTTTGCTCTTAGTGTCCTGTGGTCTACGAATTCCTGTGGTCATATTAAACATTTTATAGGCAGCATAATGCCACTCATAAAAGGCATTTTTTGTAATGCAGAGTTTTATTTCCCAAATGCATATTTTATACAGAGAATGGTTATGCATGTTCATTTGCTGAAACATCATGTTCAATCTAATGCAGTGTTTCCCAGCCTTGTGCCTCCAGATGTTTTGGGACTACAACTCCCATCACCCCTAGCTAGCAAGACCAGTGGTCAGGAATGATGGGCATTGTAGTCCGAAAACAGGTGGAGGCACAAGGTTGGGAAACACTGATCTAATGTATGTTTTTAAACATTTGTAGTAAACATGATATCATGTTTGACAGCTTGAATTCTTCAGACCTTCAAGTGAGGAGTGCAGATGAAGTCATTCCATGTGAAAAGAACAATAATAAACAATGTGTTCCACTGGTTTTTAAAATTCGCAGTTGTTGTTGTTTAGTCGTGTCCGACTCTTCGTGACCCCATGGACCATAGCACGCCAGGCACTCCTGTCTTCCACTGCCTCCCACAGTTTGGTCAAACTCATGTTCGTAGCTTCAAGAACACTGTCCAACCATCTCATCCTCTGTCATCCCCTTGTCCTTGTGCCCTCAATCTTTCCCAACATCAGGGTCTTTTCCAGGGACTCTTCTCTTCTCATTAGGTGGCCAAAGTATTGGAGCCTCAGCTTCACGATCTGTCCTTCCAGTGAGCACACAGGGCTGATTTCCTTCAGAATGGATAGGTTTGATCTTCTTGCAGTCCATGGGACTCTCAAGAGTCTCCTCCAGCACCATAATTCAAAAGCATCAATTCTTCGGCGATCAGCCCTCTTTATGGTCCAGCTCTCACTTCCATACATCACTACTGGGAAAACCATAGCTTTAACTATACGAACCTTTGTTGGCAAGGTGATGTCTCTGCTTTTTAAGATATTGTCTATGTTTGTCATTGCTTTTCTCCCAAGAAGCAGGTGTCTTTTAATTTCGTGACTGCTGTCACCATCTGCAGTGATCAAGGAGCCCAGGAAAGTAAAATCTCTCACTGCCTCCATTTCTTCCCCTTCTATTTGCCAGGAGGTGATGGGACCAGTGGCCATGATCTTGGTTTTTTTGATGTTGAGCTTCAGAACACATTTTGCGCTCTCCTCTTTCACCCTCATTAAAAGGTTCTTTAATTCCTCCTCACTTTCTGCCATCAAGGTTGTGTCATCTGCATATCTGAGGTTGTTGATATTTATTCTGGCAACCTTAATTCCGGCTTGGGATTCATCTAGTCCAGCCTTTCGCATGATGAGTTCTGCATATAAGTTAAATAAGCAGGGAGACAATGTCTACTATCACAGCCCTACTGAACTGAGTAGACACGATTAGGATTGGTGCTTATAGGCTGACTAAAGTAGGTTACTCACACACAAAGTCAAGAAAAAACACTTCAGAAAAAAAGAAAAACAATGAGGCTCCCAGCTTGAATTCAAGCCACAATGCATTTTGTGTGTGTGTGTGTGTGTGTGTGTGTGTGTGTGTGTGTGTGTTCTTTTGCATCCTTAGCTTGAAATCAAGTCAGGGATGCAAAGGAGGAATCAGGATTGCATTCTAAGTGTGCTCCTGGTACTTCCTTTGCTGCCAGGAGTTGGCGCCTGCAATTGGCACCTTTTTCTGTTAACTGTGCAGGGAAACAAAAAAAAGAGGCCAAAATAAAAAAAGGAAAAGAAAAGGAAGAAAGCACCAACTTTTTGGCTCAGCTCAGAACAGAACTGCACTTTGATTGTGCTTCCCCTTTTTCCTCCTTTTAGCTGCAGCTTGAAATTTCAATCAGTAGCTCAGACTTTCCTGTGTCCGATATATTATGTATTGTCAGGACAGGGAAAGGTGGGCATGGTTTGGCATCACGTTCTGGCTGACTCACCTCTGAAGCCTGGTGGGCTTAATTAGGCCCACGAAACAGAGGTTCCCCACCACCGATTTATTCTTACTCTCTGCTTCCTGTTCCTTAACCAGTTATGGGTCCTTCCTGCCAATGCTTGACTAACTGAATAATCCATGCCTAGGTCACAGGCAAAGTTCCCATGTCTATACCATATTGCTAGACAGCTGGGGGTGAATATTTCTTGCACCATTCACTCTATGAATTTTCAGGAAGTGGCAACAATGAGCTACCAGTACCTAGATTTGGTGTCAGCACCTGCCATGGTGGAGCAAATGTCAGAGCCCATGAGCATGGGGCTGATGCTGCCATCCCATTTTTGTTTCTTTTTCCAGCAGAGAAGAGATCCTGTCTCTACCACCCCCTTTACTATGCCAGAATGCAGTGCCCTCTCTGTCCACCCTCAGGGTAATGAGAGTAGTGAAAGCGGCTGCATCTGCTTTGCCCAATGCTTCTATTCTCACTACTAGGCTGAGCACTGCTGCCTGTCTGCCCTGCTGCCTCCCATAAGGGGCCAGATGGTGATCCTTAGCTTGGATCCTGGGCTTCCTGGATGCAGAGGGGTGGTGGGAGACTGGGAAACCCACAAGAGAAGAAGGCTCAGAGCCCGAGGAGTGGTGGTGGGGTGATAATGAGGGAGAAGAGGGGGCAGACTGGGGGGGAAGAAGCATCAGAAGCTGAAGAGGCAACAGGTTTTCATGAGCGGAGAAGAATCTGTGGCAGAGAGCAGTTCAGAATCAGAGGCAGAAGTGGAGGCTGGAGAGACCCCTTCCTGTTGTGATCAGCTCCCCTCCCCACTGGTCTACCAGAACTCAGAGAGGTATGAAGAGGGTGGAGCAAAGACAGACAAGCCAAAGGAGCCTCAGGTTGCTCAGGAAGGATCTTGGGGAAGAGGAGACTTAAGAGAGTTGTGGGAAGGCAGAGGCTGTCATTGGAATTCTACTCAATATTGATCCAGAGTAGATTTCAATGTATAGTTAGCAGAGTAATAACTTAAACACGTTGCAGGATTCCCAAACAATAGTCCAGAGGTGTTTCATCCAGCAGGCAAATGAGCATAATGGTCACAAATCCAATACATTCAGGATTGGCACTGTCCATAAAAAATCCAGTTCCAGCAGGCTTAACTTAAACTTACATTTTATAATAAGACTAAACCTTAACACTACATACAGAACACCACACCAGAAAGAAAGAGATACAGAAATACAGAGTGAGACCCAGGCTCCTTCTGGCCTCCCTATTACAGTCAGCATGGCCTTGACCGAAAAAAGATAACAGAACCAGTTTAAACCAGCTCTACTCAACTTCTCAGAAGGAATAACCCAAACATCATGAAGTTTCTTTCACACAGAGAAGCTTCCAGAACCCTCTTGAATTAGGTAGAATAGAAAAAATCTCTACACATCAGATCAATACTTTCTGTACTAAGAAAGGCAAGCTGACAGAGACCTTCAGACATTGCAACTGCCTCATTGGGGTAAGACTACCATGAAAAGTTGCTGTGCTCACCAGGCCTGAGCTGTTTTGTTTCTTTGAATAATAATAATAAAAAACTCCACAGGCACCTTGTGAGTTATTGAGGAGGGCCCTGAGGGCACAGTATGCCCTCTCCAATAGCCAATGAACTGGCTCTATGTTCCTGGCATCACAGATGAGAGCCTAACATGTGCATGGCCAGATACCACCTGCTTATTAAGCAACTGTGTTTTGCTGTGCAACACCATTCTTCCTCAAACCAAATCGGCACAAGGCACAAATGATGAGAGAAAGGTGTTGGGAGTCTCCCACACCTGCTTAGTATTCAGCGCCAATTGCTGAAACCGTGAAGGAAGAGAAGGAAAACTGCAGGCAAAGTGGAAAGTGCTAGGGCGGCTGGGGGTGGGAAGAGCACGATGTTTCTTGATTGAATTGGAGAGGAGGACAATGATACAGCTCCTTGTTTATAAAGTCTGTTAGTGGTGCATGACTGCAGTGCGCGAGATGACGGCTTGCAGTTTCCCCATCCTTCTGTATTTTCAGAGCACCAATTAATGGGGACTGTGTAGCAAGTCTTTAATGAGCAGGGAGAAATCCATAGCCGGTTCAGGCATACTTAATGGGCTGAAACACATCTGGCTATTTTGTAAAATGTTCCCTAAAAATACGATGCTGACAATCTTTTTATTTTTTTTTAAAGACTTCTTATGATTTCCCTTCCTGTTTCAAATGCAGGAAGTGACATCCATAATTTTTCCATGGCCAGATCACTAAGTAATTCCTGACACACCACTTAGGCTGCCCTCTTAAACATGCTCACTGGGAAGTAAAGCCCACTGTAGACACATTTCTGAGTCAATATGCGCAATATGGAGGGCTCTATAAGGACTGTGGCTGTTTGCTGCTGACCAGTGAGGAAATCACCTGCTGCTGAGGGCCTGAAGCGCCTTGCCTGCCTCCTTCCATCTGGGCAGCGAGGGCTCCGTTTTTGTTTTTTGTTTAAATTGCTTTTGTTTTTTTTATCTATGTCATTTTAAATTGTAATTGATATCAATGCTGTATTCTTAGTTTTAGATTTTATGATTTATGTGGAAATTGCTTTCCATTTGGTTGTGTACTTCTTGATGTGTTTTATTTATTGCTTATGACTTTTGTTACGTTGGTAATTATGTCAGTCTTGTCATGTTGTAAGCCGCCTTGAGCATTGTTTTAACTATGGAACGGCGGCATACAAATAAAATGATGATGAGGATGAGGAGGAGGATGAGATTTCGTACTCTTTGTTTGAGCATGGTCAGCTGCTCAAAAACTGCCTGCTATTAAAAAACCCCATATACCATCATCTATAATGCCAAAATTCGTTAAAATTCTGAGTTAACTGATGGTGAGAGAAGAGCAGGACATCTTTGTTGAAAAGAATTCAGCAGTGGTAATGGAATTCCAGAAAGCAGAACAATTGCTTCCCGCCCCCCTCTCCAATTTTCAGAAATTACACATCCTGGAGGGGGGAACAAGGTGTCGCTGTCTTTTTAAAGTGGTAAATAGGAGCAAAGCTTTACTATGCTGTCCAGTTTTATGTCTGCCTGGATCAGTGCTAATTTTCTAGA
Source organism: Zootoca vivipara (assembly GCF_965207765.1). Taxonomy (NCBI): domain Eukaryota; kingdom Metazoa; phylum Chordata; class Lepidosauria; order Squamata; family Lacertidae; genus Zootoca; species Zootoca vivipara. The sequence continues at coordinate 19,371,946 of NC_142590.1, read as the reverse complement.
AAAAGAGGTGCCCGAACTCACCATGAACACCTCCCTTGTTCTCCTATAATGCCAAGGTGCCCACCTCACACCCTCCAACATTTCTCCGGTTCCATTCTATCATGATAATTTTACTATTTATACCCCATACATCTTACTGGGTTGCCCGGCTACTCTGGGCAGCTTCCAACATATACAAATCATAAGAAAACATTGAACGTTTTAAAAAATACTTCCCTAAACATGATTGCCTTCAGACAGCTCAGGGGTCGGATAACTCCATACCCTCCAATGAAAACAGGGACATCCTACCATACCCTCCAACATTTCTGCAATGGAAATAGGGACATCCTAAGGAAAAGCAGGACATTCTGGGGTCAGTCAGAAATTGGGACTGCTTCTCTAAATCAGGGAAATAGGGACACTTGAAGAGTCTGCCACCTGAGAGGTGCTGGAACTGAGTTCCAGTGAGTTCCAGCTGAAAAAAGAAGCCCTGGCCTGGATTAGACACTTCTGAGCAGGACCCTGTTCATTATTACTATATTAAAGCTTCATGGTTTTACGTGCTCTAGAAATAACCTCTGATAATGATGAGAACCTATGAAGTTGCCTTAATAGAAGGACAATGGACAAACTGACACTCTAGAACGACAGGAAGCTGCAATACTGACTATTTAGCCCAGGCACCCCCAAACTGCGGCCCTCCAGATGTTTTGGCCTACAACTCCCATGATCCCTAGCTAACAGGACCAGTGGTCAGGGATGATGGGAATTGTAGTCCAAAACATCTGGAGGGCCGAAGTTTGGGGATGCCTGATTTAGCCTATTTATTGGTCTATCTACCTCAGTATACAGCTCTCAACACCCCAAACAATATACAGTATATAACAATATACAATATATTTTGCGGGGAAGCCATAACTGTTTAAAGTGGTAAAGGGACCCCTGACCATTAGGTCCAGTTGTGACCGACTCTGGGGTTGCGCGCTCATCTCGCATTATTGGCCGAGGGAGCCGGCATATAGCTTCCAGGTCATGTGGCCAGCATGACAAAGCCACTTCTGGCGAACCAGAGCAGCACACGGAAATGCCGTTTACCTTCCCGCTGTAGTGGTTCCTATTTATCTACTTCCATTTTGACGTGCTTTCGAACTGCTAGGTTGGCAGGAGCTGGGACCGAGCAACGGGAGCTCACCCCGTCACAGGGATTCGAACCGCTGACCTTCTGATCAGCAAGCCCTAGGCTCAGTGGTTTAACCACAGCGCCACCTGGGTCCCTCACTAAAGTGGTAAGGTACTGCTTTAAATGAAGGTTACAGATGGGGTCTCAGACAAAGGCTTTTCCCTACTTTGATGCTTGAGATCCTTTCAACTAGAAGCTTCAGGGAGAACGAGGGTAGTAACAAAATGCATGGCAAGATGTTACAAATGTGTGACTTGCCAACTGTTGTGAAGGACCAAACGGTTCAGCAACTAGAAGAAAAGAAAAGAAAAGGAAAGGAAAGGAAAGAAAAGAGAGAAGGAAAGGAAAGGAAAGATAGGCATGCCTTTTCCAGCCTCCTGTGGAGAGAAAACAGGGGACATTACTGGACCAAGACATTTTTTTGCTGTACTAAATGGCTCCAGACCACAATCGGAGTAATGCAACCCAGAATCCCTTGCTACATATAACACTTTGTGCAAACTGAGAGTTGTAAAACATAGCTGAAGGTATACATTGCAGCATCTCTTACTGGGGGGCAGGGGAGGCTTTCTAGAAACATCTGGCTGACCACTGTGTGAAAGAGGATGGGCCAAAAAGGCCTTTGGTATTTTCTGACAGAACCATTCTTACCTGAGATGCTTCAGTTACATGCTGGGACGTTCCCCTTATATCATGTTATACTGGCACATTTATTGAGTGCTGCATTAGGGAAACTATTACCAGTGGAAGGTTTTGTGACTGAACATAGTTTGGGAATACTCGGACTCCTGTTCATCTTATTTGAGGTGAGAGGCAGTCATTCACTACCCCCCTTAGTGGACGGAGTTAGTACTGAAAGCAGCTAACCTCGCCCAGCAATTATTCTGCTTTGTTTTGTTTTGTTTATTCGTTAAGTTCACAATAACATAATTGTATATAATTGTGTGTAGTTAGGTGGGTAGTTGCATGCCATTATAATAGAATATAATAATATGGAATAATAATAATAATAATAATAATAATAATAATAATAATAATAATAATAATAGAGCTGTGGGCAAGGCAAAACACCTCAAATCAAGCCTCCCTCATTATTTGTTCCTCAGGAGAAAAATAAGAAAAACCATTGTGTTAAAAACAACAACCAGGAATTTCCCAAACCTAAATGTGCTTTCTTAGCAATTGATGGATTCTCCATACAGTTTTGTTTTTGTTCTTTGTTTTTACTTTGCTATGCATAAAGGTAAAGGTAAAGGGACCCTTGACCATTAGGTCCAGTCGTGACCGACTCTGGGGTTGCGCACTCATCTCGCATTATTGGCCGAGGGAGCCGGCGTATAGCTTCCAGATCATGTGGCCAGCATGATAAAGCCGCTTCTGGCAAACCAGAGCAGCACATGGAAACGCCGTTTACCTTCCTTCCCGCTGTAGCGGTTCCTATTTATCTACTTGCATTTTGACGTGCTTTCGAACTGCTAGGTTGGCAGGAGCTGGGACCAAGCAACGGGAGCTCACCCCGTTACAGGGATTCGAACCACCGACCTTCTGATCAGCAAGCCCTAGGCTCAGTGGTTTAACCACAGCGCCACCTGGGTCATATGCATAGCCTGGGACAAAAAGGTGAGAATGCACTTTGTGTCAATTTTATGCCATTCAACCCAGCCGTATCTTCCTTTCTGTTGCCCAGTTCCACTGCACACCAACCCAAGATTACCTGCAGGACAGGGGGTCCTCCTTGCATCTCTGGGTTATTTGTGGGGCATAGGAATGCGTTCATATTCCCCCCCCCAAATATAGCCCAGCCCACCACATGGTGTGAGGCCCACAGCTGAAAAAGGTTGCTGACCCCTGACCTAGTATGTATAAAAGCATTAACCATGGAAGAACCCCAGAACGCTTTTAAGGTCTTGCACAGAAGCACCCAATGAAAATGACAATGCCAGCTTCCCCAAAGACTTGGTTCAACAGGGTTTGCAAAAACAATTTGATGTCCTTAGGTGGCAGGCGCTGCCCAGGAGTCTGTGCTTCTTGCTGTTGTTTTTTCTCCCTCTTCCTTTTAGCAGCACAGAATGAATTAACACTTGTTTCCTCCGAAATGTTTCCCGGCCTTTCAAGTGGGGCTGTGCGACAGTGATGCTTCCAAGCAACTGCTAATCAATAATGTTATCCAAGGTTACGATAAGTCCTGTTTGCTCGGATGAGGCACGCCTGAATAATTGGCTTGTCTGCGTGGCCCTGACACACAGCAGTGACTTAACTAGAGAGAAAGACTCTTGACAGGACAACCAGGCTGCAGTCCAGTAAAGTTCATTGTGACAAGTGAATGACTGATGGAGTTTATTTGTGGAGCAATCATATGGATCGCAATAGAGTCATAATTCTAACAATGCACGTATGCCACAAATATAGTGCACAGAGCCATAAAATATATCAGAATTAATCATCCAAACAATATATCACATGTGCAGTTAAAACATTTAAACATACTCTTGTTGAGGCAATAATAATGATCAACTTTTTCCTGGTTTGCCGAATAGTTCATCGGCTGGAATTAAAGGAATATCAATGCACAAATGCTAACGGAATGAAATGAACGAAACCATTTAGAGCTGTGGTATAATAATAATACTAATAATAATAATAATAATAATAATAATAATATTTATACCCCCACCCATCTGGTTGTGTTTCCCCAGCCACTATAAGTGTTAGACTAAGTGTAGACACCCACACCCAAAGTCTCTCTTGGTCTCAAGGCTCCATGCATGACTTTGAGCCAATCACCATGTCTCAGTCGAATCTACTGTACTTCACAGAACTGTTGTGAGGATAAAATGAGGGGGGTAGGGCACCCACCCATTATGTATGCCACTTTGTATGGCTTGAAGGAAAGATGAGATCATGTCAGAATTCTATCAGAATACCAGGAAGTCAATTTCACACATTTAAGAACTGCATTTTGTACCATTGCGCTTCTAATTTCAATGAACCGCACTAATCAGGTCCCATGCTGGGATATCAAATCTGGGCAGCCGAATTTCCATATCATGCACATTGTCTGATAATTATGCAAATATTCCTTTGTGTGAAGCAGTGGACTTTGTGTGCTAATAAACAATAAAAAATGCAATGGTTCCAGGATGGGGCTTACTCTTTGCTAGGAATAACTGGTTCCGCTGCTTTCGGAATATTAGAATTGTAGAGTTGGATGGGACCCCCAAGGGCCAAATACTTCAGCCCCCCACAATGCAGAAACCCCTTGCAATGCACATGCAACTTGGTGCTGTGCATGTTTACTCGCAAGCAATGCAATCCTATACATGACTGCTCAGATGTAAGTCCCATTGAGTTCAGTGGGACTTACTTCCAGGTAAGTGGGTACAGTGGGGCTGCGAAACCTCAGACATGGGTGGAAGAATGCAGCCCTCCAGGCTCTCTTTTTGACCCTTGGGTCTCTCCCCACACCAGGCCCATGCCTCATCTACACCCCCCTTGAGTACTTTTGGCTGGCTGGATCATGTTCTTAAACCCTGAGAATGCCATTTGCTTGCCTGGAGGAAGAGGGGGTGGGGAGAGTAAATGTATGTATAGAAACTAGTCTATTGCAGAAGGGCAAAATTTACCTTCACTTTTATCTTTGGCCTTGCTTTCCACTTGCATGAGGTCCCCATATCCCAAATATTAATATTGCACAGTTTGAAGCAACTGGATGCATAAAAGACTGTTCCTTTTGGAAATAAAGCATTGTCCAGACCCATAAAAATATTGATCAAAGTTTTACTTGAAGAACTCTTCAAAAACAAAACAGAAACAGTAAGGATACACCCAAAATATCCAAGCACAGACTCAGCAGCTTACAAAATACAAAATATGGTAATCCCAACAGACCTAGAAGCAGAGGTCTGTCTCTTCCCACAGCATCCATTTCCCCTGAAGCTGTTTTCTCTCCCTTCCAGAGAGTCTTTTACACGAGTTTGTTCCTTGTGGCCATCTAAGAAAGACTAACAGCCACCACCCTTTCAAGCTGGCGAATTTGCAACCCAATATGTCACCTGGTCTAAGGTTACAAGACTCACATGTAACAATTAGCTAATTATCAACTCGGCAAGAGCTCAGAGAGCACTTAGAAAACTACTGTGGAAAACCCCCAGTGTTAGCAATACACATTTAGCCATTTTCCATGTTAAACTTTCATTAATACACGCAGACAATTCCCATTTCTGAGTGAATTAAATCAATTATATTTAACCCCCCAGACGGTCGCTCAGAAAAATAATGTGGCCTTTGGGCTAAAGGAAGGTTCCCCACCAACTTGATTGCAGCAGTAGACTCCTGAGTTTCAATCCCAAGCAGCCTTTGCCAGACTGGGACTTCCACTTGCTGTTGTCATCGACAAGGAGCTGCTGTAGACCATCCTGTGACATTGCTGGGTGGGTGGCACGATTCCAGAAGTGGGAAATTAATGGCAGCCACCCCAGCTCCAGTGAAAGATGATCCTAATCTAATTTTGTGCTGCCAGTGGAACAAAATATTTCCTTTAAAAAAAATTAAATACAAGAGAGTGGGGTGGGCGGGGGAGCCCTCTCAAACCTGCCTTAAATCATTCCTATGGAGCAGGCAGTGAAATACATCCATTGTTGCTTCCAGGCAGTTTTACAGGCATGCGAGAGCTAAATTTTACATAACTGGGAAAATAAATTAAGTCCTCCTCTGAGCCACGCTCCCTTGCGTTATAAATCTCCTTTGTGGTTTCTAATTCTACCCAGAGAAGCCCCGCGTTAAAATTCATTTGGCAAGATAAGCCGGGCAAGAGCAGGTGTAAGCGGTGATCAGGAAGATTAACACGGAAAGAAAGGAAGAAAACAAAAAAAAACTAATGGAAAATCAGAAGGAAATATTGGTGCCTCTTTGCAGGAGAAGCAGTGTGGGAGAAAGGAGGGCCATAATTTATTTAAAGAGTTAAGTGAATCGGAAGGAGTTACGAAAAAGTGCTGATTGTACAGCAGGGTGCATTTGGGTTCCAGGTCACTTAAGCGCACACTTCTTTGGGAAAAACGTTGAAGGTCAGATCCACACTACGGGCTTGAAATGGACTCAGCAGTTATTCCCTCTTCGCTCACCGGGAACTGCCCTACCATTAGGCAGAGTGAGGCAGGTGCCTCAGGCGGCAACCAAGACAGAGCAGTGGGAGACACACAACTTGACCACTTTTGCCCCCTAGTTTAGCCTGAGATACTCAGGTGAAATAGAGGATGCTGTCCTGTTGGCAGTGTTTATGTAAGACTCAGCTGCCAATCCGGTCAACTTTTGTACATGGAATGGAATGGAGAACGGCCCCATCTTGGGTTTCATTTCAGGCACCCAAATGACTCAGGCCACTGCTGCTATTCATCCCGGGAATTGCAGTTCTGTGGGGAGGAAAAGCTATAATTACTTTAATATGAAATGAACATGGTGTTTTGGGAGGGGGGGATCCCCTAAAACCTATAAATTAATCATTGGTAGGATTTTGATTATTCGGAATGAGAAGGGAGAAATACAAGCTGCAGAGGAATTCCTGGGCTAGTCTATGCAGAATGGCTTGGCCAAGCTAGGGCCTTGAAGGAACAATACAGGGCCATTGAGAGCCATTGCCAGTGCAAGAGAACTGCCCTTCCCCCTCCTTTGGGGGGTGAACAGAGACAGGGGATTGGGAAGGTTGCCAGGGGAACTGGGTGTGAGGTGACAGGAAAAGAGAGTTTTTAGCAAGGGGTTCTGGAAAGAGGAAGGGAGATCCATCTTGGGCGGAGTGGCTGAAGGCAAGTGGGGAGAGATGCCTTGGACTCCAGCACTGCACTGCAATGGAGAACAAGACCCTCTTGTGATGACCAAGCTGTAAGATCTGGACTCCTTCCATCTAAATTAGACATAAATATGTGAATAAATCGCATTTCTTAAAGCTGTGACAGCCTCTGCTATGTCTTCAATTCTCCAAAGGAACACAGGCCCTAGTTGAGGGCTAAGACCCCTGGAATCCCAATGTATAGATTACCTAGGAAGATTAAAAATGGGAGAAGTATTGATATGCAGTTGAAAATAGGATTAATAGGACCCATGGAAGGGATGTGGGGTGGGTGGGTCAGGAGATCCAGAGTAATCTGGATAATTAGATTTTGGAATTGGTTTTGTTGTATGCTTGTGTTTTTGAAAAGCAAATAAAATTTTAATTATTATTTTAAAAAACGACCCCTGGAATCCTGTGAGTAGCTCAGCAGGGATGGAGGAGGGGGGCTGGGAACACTCATTTAATATTGAAACAATTGAAAGCATTCCAACAGTGAACTTCCTAGGCACGGAAGGCATTGAGCTGGTTGCAAAGAGGGCTGACATGATGCCCTGAAATGAACTTATGTTCAGTGGACCAACACTAGGATTTAGGAACCACAGAGACCTTGGGGGAGTAGGACTCAAAATCCCCTTTGTATGATTGAGGGTGACAAAGTGATCAAGTAGAGTAGGCACAACCCAACTCTAAAACAATGTTTAGGCTCTTTGGGTCCTTAAACTAAAATGGGGGTTAGCAGCCACACACTTTCTTAGGATCAGGGTCAAGGAGATAAACATGCAGAGGGTGTATCATCTCAAGGGTTAGAGGGTTAGGGTAGCAGAGAGGGAGGCAAACTAATTGACCAGAGAGAAGGCTACCAAGAAGTGACGCAGCACATACCAGTAAATTAGCAAAAATATATAAAGCAGGGTCAAATATATGTTGGAAATGTAAGGAAAAAGAAGGCACCTTTTATCATATGTGGTGGACATGTAAGGTAGTAAAAGAATTTTAGGAAATGATATACAATGAACTGAAAAAAAATGTATAAAATAACTTTTTCTTAAAACCCCCGCAGCCTTTCTTTTAGGAATTCTAGGTGCCAAAATCCCAAAGGAGCAGAAAAGATTATTTATGTGCATGACCATGGCCGCACGGATACTAGAGATGGAAAGAAGATAAAGTCCCTACCAGAGAAGAATGGCAGTTCTAGTTGATGGACTATGCTGAAATGTCAAAAATGACTGGAAGAATCAGAAATCAGGAAGATCAAAACTTTAATAAGGAATGGGGGAAATTTATAATTTATCTTAAAAACCATTGTAAACAGTTAAAACTGTTAGCGGGACTGGAATAACACTTACAGTATAGTTTAATGGTGAATTTTTGGACATAAGGGTGATGTAAAAGATTGGATTATTATAAAAGATGCAGGAGGGAATGATTAACAATAGGACCCACAAAGGGGAGGAGGGAAGTCCAGAAGATTCCTTGGAAACTTGTTTTTATGTTATATATTGGATATGCGATTGTAAAACTCTGATTTGAAAACCAAACAGCACAAACATGACAGGTGGAAACCATGTTGCATGGGGGTCTCATTCCTGCTCTCAGTGCACATTGGCAGAGAGCACATAATCCCACCCCCCATTCCAGACCTTTCATCATCTTGGTCCCCCTCCTCTGCACAAGTACCTGTATATGAACAATTCAATTCCAAAAAGGAACAATCCTAAATATGTGATGACTCAATTAGTGCCAACAATTCCCCCCCCCAGTGGTTATATAAATGAATTGAGTAACTCAAGTAAATAAAAGATCCTATCATCTTCATTAGCGAAGCTACAGTTCCTGCAGAGGAACACCTAATCAAACATTAATTGGGACTGTTTATGATGAAGTGATTCAATTCATTGGTTCAAAGCAGCTTAATTCAATCGAAGGCAATTCAATCCCTTAATTTAAGATGCTAATAAATCATTAAATTGAATTATAGCTATTCGTTGGAGAATTATTTTTTGGAGAATGATTATTTTTTCAAGTTTGCACCGATCTTTATGGAACCCAGAACTGTGTATCATGTTGCTTAATTAGGGACTCAACAGTCATTCAGAAATTGCAGATAAAATACAAAACATGTTTCCAAGAAAGTGATGCAATGAAGTCCATCTTGAAGATAAAAACTTATTGCAATTTGCTATCTGTCACAGATGGGGTGTTGGCTACTCCCGAGTAAGCCCTCCACACATCCTCTGGATTTTCATAGTTTTATTGTGCATGCTATATACAGTGGTGAGATGTCTCAAATCATGTCTGCTCTGCATGGGGCAGAAGCCCACAATGGCGTCTCGTGGGCTCTGACCCCCCTTTTAAGACTCCAAACGCCCCTCCTCCTTGCTCTATGGGTCCTCCGTGGTCCCAAACCAGGCTCCTGAGGTGCCGTTCCCTCTCCTCCCTCCTTTCCAGCCCCTGCTGAAGCTAGCTCCTCCCCTGCTTCCCTGCTACCAACCTGGAGCTGAGCCACCAGGACTCTGCAGAGCCCTGGACCCGTCTTAACCCTTCCTGTTCCTGATTTGAACTCCCAGACTTGCTGCTGCTCTCCCATCTGATGGAAGTAAGCAGAGTGGGCTGCTCTCTGCAAGCCCTCTCTCTTACATCCACCCCCCCTCCAGGCTCCCCCCCCTTTCTGAGGCCTGGTTTGCCTGGTCTGATGTCTGTAAAGAGGGCTGGAAGCCTGACAGGTCTTCCTCCTCTGTAGTGTGTGTAAAATCCTGTTCCCAGTCAGTGCTGGGTGGCTGGTCCGTGTAGTTCCTTCCGTTGTCCTCCTCCTCCTCCCTCTGGAAAATTGCTTCCGATTCCCGGAGGGCTCCTTGGGTCTGCGTCTCCCCTGCTCCCCACCTGGGATTGCCCTCCCCCTCTGTGTTCCCTGTGCTACTGACGTGTGGTGGTTTGGGTCTGTGGGAGAAAGGAGCGTGCAGTTCCAGTGTGCGGTCCTCCCCTTGCATGGTGTGCGTGGTTGCCTCCGCGTTTTGGGAAGCAGGAGTGCCCTGCCTGGCCATCAGACATTTTAACCCCCCCTCCCCCCACCAGGAGCCCGGGCTCGCTGTGGCACTGTAGACCTCCTCCTCTTCCTTTCTTTCTGGAACCTCTTGGCTGCCTTCTCCCTCCACCCTTCTGTCTAGTGTCTTTTGTGTGATTTCCTCCCCCTCCCTCCTGTCAGCGTCTTGTGTTGGATGTGTGTCACGTCCTCTGAACCTTGGGCTTTCCCTAAAGTGTGAGAGCAAAGACCTGTGACCCACGGGATGGACCTTTCTCGCTGTAGGTACTTCCCCCCTGAAGGTGACAGGGTTGATCTGTGTCAGAACCTTGAAGGGCCCCAGCCTTCTGGGTGCCAGCTTCTTCCCCCTTCCCCCCATGGGAAGGCCTTCTGACCACAGCCAGACCCTGTCCCCTCCGTGGAAGACCTTCTCCAGTCCCCTGTGATGGTCTGCCCCCTCCTTGTAAGCCTCATTGCCCCTTGCCACGTCTCCATCCAGTTGTTGGTGTACTGTCTCCCTCCTCTCACCCCATGCCTCAATAGGTGGTCCCCCAATCTCCCCCTCCCCCTGCTCTGGGAAGGCTCTGGGGTTTCGCCCAAGACTGGCCTTACTGGGTGTGAGCCTCGTGAAGACATGTACTGCATGCCCCTCCGTGGGGTTGTCATGATATTGCTTGAGAATCTTCCCTCTGAGGGAGTCCTGGGGCATATACCGGGCATCATTGCTAAAGAGTAACCCCTCTTTCTCTGCAAGCCCTTCCCCTGCCCCCTCTCCCTCCCTCAAGTCCCTCCGTATGTTCTGGGTAAAAGTGTCCTCTTTGGTGAGTTGGCTCAGTTTCTCTTCCTGCATCCCTGCCTCTGCGTCGTTCCATCCGCCTGGGGAGCTGATGTGGTGCGATCCTGAGGATTCTCCTTCTTTCCTGCAGTGCTCCTTGCCGTCTGCATCTCCAAAGGTGAGATCTCCCCGGCGTTGGCTGCCCACAGGGTCATTGTCCATTAAGTCCAAAGCTAGCACTTCTGCGTGCTTGTTCACTGTCATCTTCCGAGAGGGGGTCTGTTGCGTGACCTCACCCTCCTGCAATTCCCGGCCGCCTACGGTCAAGACGCTCATGTGCAGCTCCCTTGGGAAAATGGGAATCTGATTCTGCTTAGCCAAGTCCACCAATAGAAAATCATTGCTGCTGCCCCTGCAGAGAAGCCCGACTGTCTCCTGGGTCTGGCCTCTTGGTAGCTGCAGACTTACTTCCATCACTTTGCCGTGCTGTGGGGTGTTCCAGGAGGGCTCTGTTGCTCTTCCTCCGCCTGGCCACTCCCCTCCTGATCTGGCAGCCAGGCTGGCTCGTTTCCCCACGCTCCAGTTTGCATGCTGAGCTCTTCCATCTTTGTGCCTGCCTGCTCTCGCAATTCCTTCCTCTGGGGGCAGTGTTCCACCCAGTGGCTGGATGCATTGCAAAGGAGCCATCCCCCGCCTTTCTCTTCTTTCTGTTTTCCCGCGTCAGCGTTTGAAAGCACCCGCGCGCGGGCTTTATCCCTCTGCATCACATCTGGTGGGAGGGGTCTGTGCTGGGCTGCAGCTGCCTCACCAGGACTGTGTGGGGACTTGGGGTGGCCGCCTTTCCCCTCTGTCTGTCCCTCCTGTCCGGAATCGCCTTGCACTCCCTCCTGCGCTTTCATGGCACCATGTCTCTCAGCCTCAGAGCCAGCTCGTGCTGGGGGTCGCCCTTCAAAGTGCTGGCCCGTGACGGCACCCTGCTCATCAGCCCTCCCGAGTGTCCTCTCTGCTTGTCCAGCCTCCGCTCCTCTGGCCTGGCTGTGTTCAGAGCTGCTCGGTTCACTAAGCCTGGCTTCCCCTGTGATTGGGCGCCTACCTTGTCTTTGAGCTGTTCCATAGTTGCAGGGTGCTGGCTGCAGCTTGCTCTCCGCTGCTCCCCTCATGCATGCCAATCCTTCCTTGGCATCTCTCCTTTCAGTTTCAGATGCTGCCAATTCCATGCCTGCTGCCACGTTTGCCGCTCTCTCTCCTCGGGGTAGCCATCAAAAGATTGTGGGCTTGCTGTCACAGATGGGGTGTTGGCTACTCCCGAGTAAGCCCTCCACACATCCTCTGGATTTTCATAGTTTTATTGTGCATGCTATATACAGTGGTGAGATGTCTCAAATCATGTCTGCTCTGCATGGGGCAGAAGCCCACAATGGCGTCTCGTGGGCTCTGACCCCCCTTTTAAGACTCCAAACGCCCCTCCTCCTTGCTCTATGGGTCCTCCGTGGTCCCAAACCAGGCTCCTGAGGTGCCGTTCCCTCTCCTCCCTCCTTTCCAGCCCCTGCTGAAGCTAGCTCCTCCCCTGCTTCCCTGCTACCAACCTGGAGCTGAGCCACCAGGACTCTGCAGAGCCCTGGACCCGTCTTAACCCTTCCTGTTCCTGATTTGAACTCCCAGACTTGCTGCTGCTCTCCCATCTGATGGAAGTAAGCAGAGTGGGCTGCTCTCTGCAAGCCCTCTCTCTTACACTATCTATCTAAATTCCAGCCATTTCTCCCTTTGCTGGGGGGGGGTTCCCCTTTTAGTTTTTGACATTTCATTGAGTTTGGGGGCAGTGGTACTTGGTACCCATTGGTGATTGGTAGAACAAAGTCAATGAGTCTAACGGTAGGTTGACATACCTGCCAAGTGTCCCTATTTTCCAGGGACAGTCCTGGAATTTCAGAAGCTACCCCAGCTTCTGATTTGAGCCTGCAATGTCCTTATTTTCCCCATCTTCTTCTTCTTTGGCGATCACTCGTAGCCGAGTAAGATTGTCTTCCATAAACACGGTTTTAACAATGGGTCCCCACCAGCACCACCGCGACTGAGCTGGGGGGGGGGGGAAGGGGAGAATGTGTCTCCACATCTAATCTCGCCCCTTTCTAAATTTTATTTATCGGTGTGTGTTTTTCTTTTTGTAAACCTAGCAAATAATAATAAAACATTGGGATTATGGGGTTTTTTTCAGGGTGGTGGACGGTGTGTGTGCTGTGTCCCATTGGTGAAGTGGTGGTGGCAGGCCACCCTTCTTCTGATTGGAAATGCTCCGTGGGGGACGGCGACCAAAAAGGTGGGACCGAGGAGGGTCAGTTGGGTAGGGGAGGGAGCTATTCTATGTCCCCATTTTCACCTGAGGAATGTCGGAGGGCATGGGTTGAACCAGAGCCAAAGACATAGTCTCCTTAGACTTTTCCTCCTTAGTATCTGTGTTGCCTCTTGTAGGATTCAGCAGAGAGCAAGATGGGAGACAAAACGATAATTAATTGGCTCTGCCTGTCATTGGCATTAAATTGATTATAAACAGCCTTCCTCTATCTCTAGTCACAGGCAATGTGTTTGTGGGATCCTCAACAGCGTAAAAAAAAATGCATCCGTCCTGTGTTTGTTGTGCATGTGGACGACTGCTTCCACCTGCGGCAATCCACGGCTGGATTATATGGGTTTACAGCTATATGATGGCAAAGGCAAAATTATGTGAACGAAAAAACCTTCTATGAACCATTCGTCTGCATCTCTTTCCCCCAATTCTTCTTTGGACTTGCGAGCATCTGTTCTCCTGTGTTCTGTTTTAGCTAGCGATTGCTGCATGAACTTGGTGGATCTGGCCTAGTGAGCTGAAAAGCATTTAGCACCACCAGGCTGGCCTGGAAATAAATATTATCCGGGAGAGAGTGAAGCAACACGGGGATTAAGCTGCTGCATTATCCTGCCACACTCATCTCTTGGGGGAATTGATTATTGTCTTCAGCTTGGAGTCACTTCAGTGCCAAGAAGACACTCAAGCAAGCAGCTCTTCCCATGGTTGGCTTGGCATGCTGTGACAGATGACATCTGTGGAGCAACAATCATAATCTTAAGTGTCTCGAGCAAGAACTGCCAAAAAGGAGTTATGCTAAAAGGATGGCGGGAGAAGAAAGCATTTTGAGCTCACGAACAGAATCTGCAGACATCGTGATCCCTGAGATGGTGGTGTGGCTTTGAATTACCACCGACAGCTGGAGATCCGTTTATATTATTAGGAACCCTATTGGGAAGCTTCCTTGTGTGCATAGATGTGCATGCATGTGCACACACATGCACACACACACTTTCTATGTTATGATATTTGATTCAGTTCACATTTCAAGGTGTACTTACCTACGGTAATCAACACTTTCTGACTCAAGATATGAACTGAGACGGAAACCATCTTTTGCAGTCTGCACTTACCTGAATTTTTGTAATGCAGTTCTCTGGCCAAGTAATGGGCTCAAACATGCATGTATTAGGGTAAAGTGTGCATAGAAATGCATGTATAAGTAAAAGTTATATACACAAATGCGTCTTTTTTTTTTTGCAAAAATGTATAGGCAAAATTGTTTACAGCAGTGTATATAAGGAGGAGTTCACACTAAAATGCTGATGAATTTTCATGTGGTCTTTTCTTTTTTAAATGATGTGGATGGAGACATGGAGATTTGAATTCTCAGACTGGAAAAATAAGAAGCAGGGAGAAAATTAAATCAATATATTCAGCCATCCCTAGTACACCATTGTGGTGCTCTTGAGTTATTGTGGAATACAACTCCCATTATCTCAGACTAACCATGGATTCTTTGGTTCCAGCAAGGCTTTGGATGTTTTGCTATCCGGAAAAGGAAGTAATAGAGGAAGGATATCTGGTCATTCTTTGCTGAAGTCAATGGTAAAAGACCCCACCCCTCTCTCTTTCTTTCTTTCCCTCCCTCTCCTTCCACTCTTGTCTCTGTATTATTGGCAATATTCTTTGACCCTTTGAAAATAATTAAGATAGAAAGACCTTGACACATAAGTATTCCATTATTGAGATTAAGTAAGCCCCCCCCCCCAAAATGCCCAGAATGTTTCAGAAATCTGCAAGATGGTCATTTAGAGCTTTAGAGTTCCAAACAGGCAAATAGGGAGAAGTTTGGTCTTCTGACTTCCGATGTCACAGAAGCTTTTCTTTCTGCATTTACAGAGTCCTGCTGGGTCTAGAAGGAAATGGCATTTGAAAGCCTCCCTCCCAAGCAAAATAGCAGATTTCCCAAACAGATTCCCTTCCCACCAATGGTGCCAAGAGGAAATTGTAGGGGGGTGGAGCCAGAGTCAATGACAGGCAGAACCAAAAAAATTCTACTTTTGTGTCCATCCTGCTCCCAGCTGAATTATACAAGGGACAGCACTGAGACTAAGGAGGAGGCCCTGCCACCCTCTGGTGGCTGTCAGAAAGAAGGTTCAGGTGTGGGGTTATTGAGGACAGACTAAGGTTGGTGGGGCAGTGCCCCAATTTGTCTTCCCCATTTGCTTTTCTCGTGTTATCACCATTTTGCTGTTTTGATGATACAGTTCAGGAGATGGAAGCAGTTCTCCCCAACACTCATGTGCTTATAGACAATCATCTGGGACATTATTACTGATATTTCCTTTGTGCCCATTATAGGCAACAGACACATTTTGAGTTCAAAGGTGCAATAGGGCATCTTTATAACTGTAACGTCAGAGACAGGTGAAGTATGCACAGATGTGCCTTAGGGCTGGCTTATCACTTGATATCTTTACTTTTGGGTTATGTACACTTGCAGACTGGCGACTAAATGTGTGCCCTGACTCCCGTTGACTAGCAATGCAGATGACTGCCTCCACCAACATTCATGAGCGCAACACGGAAGCGTTAATTCCCTCCAACTTTTCTCCGATGAAAATAGGGAGGTCCTATTTCATATCCTTCAGCATTTCTCCGATGAAAATAGGTATGTGCTATTCCATGCCCTCCAACATTTCTCCGAGGAAAAGAGGGATGTCCTAAGGAAAAGTGGGACATCCCAGGATCAAATCATAACCCAGGACAGCTTCTGTAAATCTGGGACTTTCCCTGGAAAATAAGGACACTTGAAGTATCTGGGAACCATAGATGAGAGTCGCTGTGTTTCAAATCTACTCTATTTTCCTGGGACTGCAAACATGGTGCTCTCCAAAGGCTCTTGAGCAGGCATCCCCAAGCTTCGGCCCTCCAGATGTTTTGTACTACAATTCCCATCATCCTTGACCACTGTTCCTGTTAGCTAGGGATCATGGCAGTTGTAGGCCAAAACATCTGGAGGGCCGCAGTTTGGGGATGCCTGTTCTTGAGCTACAACTCCCATCATCGCAAGTCAGTTTGGCCAACCAGGGATGATGGGACCTGCAGTCCAATACAGTTGTATTGGAATACACAGAAGAGAATTGCACGACGAGGAGTTAGATGGATGTCCAGCAGTTTTCCCCTTCTAACGCCCCTGGCTTACCAGGCCTGCGTTTATCACAGCCTGCTATCCGTACCTCTCATCAATATGATGAGAGTTAATATGATTTCTTTGTACTCGGCATTTCTCCAGTAGAAATGCTTAAGGCTCTAAAAAAGGATCAAAGGCTTGTGATCTGTTACAGATAAGCCAAGACAGGGTCTCACACCCTACGACTAGGGAATGCAGCTGCTTTCTGTCTGCATTAGCACTTCTTTTCCCACACTTGAAAGCGTAAGGAAGGTATATAGACCATGGGAAAGCCACTGCTTGGTTAAGTCCCCTTTTAATAGTACTATAGCTGCCAAGTTTTCCCTTTTCTCGCGAGGAAGCCTATTCAGCATAAGAGAAAATCCCTTAAAATAAGGGATAACTTGGCAGCTATGAATAGTACATGTTATTAGGGCCAATAGCGTACAACCCAGGCGGGTGTGATTAACATACACTTTGCCTTCCCCAGTGTAAGGCAACTGCATAAACCTGAGGGAGGAAGACACTGTCCCTGAGAATCCAGTGTAAGACCAGCCCAGGGCAGCGATGCCCATCATCCAGCTTCAGCTATGAGGAGGTGTACCCCCTGCCATGTCTTTATGGGTTTCCAAGTAGTAGCAGGGGCCTGAGTTATGCAATTTAGGTTGTCTTCTTTAGTTCTGCCAGGTGGCGCTGTGGTTAAACCACTGAGCCTAGGGCTTGCTGATCAGAAGGTCGGCGGTTCGAATCCCTGTGACGGGGTGAGCTCCTGTTGCTCGGTCCCAGCTCCTGCCAACCTAGCAGTTTGAAAGCACGTCAAAATGCAAGTAGATAAATAGGAACCGCTACAGCGGGAAGGTAAACGGCATTTCCATGTGCTGCTCTGGTTTGCCAGAAGCAGGCTTTGTCATGCTGGCCACATGACCTGGAAGCTGTACGCCGGCTCCCTCGGCCAATAATGCGAGATGAGCGCGCAACCCCAGAGTCGGTCACGACTGGACCTAATGGTCAGGGGTCCCTTTACCTTTACCTTTAGTTCTACCTAGCTGTAACATGCCTGCTGAAAACAGTATGCGATTGACAAGCATTCTATTAAGTAATTTTCTTGTTTTCAGATGATGCATATTTTTAACTACTGTGTATGTGTACTTTTTTATGTGTACTTTGAATTTATTTCTTAGGTCTTGTTTCTACCTTCTAACTTCAATGGGTAATATTGATGTATATTTTATGTTTTTTTGTAGACCTTGGTTTTGCCAGTTAAGCAGCATTTACATTTTTAAAACGGGCAAGCAAATAAATCCACGTATGTAGTCCGGAATTGAGGACCTTGACGACTGCAGAATTTTCATATCCACACCATTCCAAAATGGACCCATCAGACCATCAAACTTCAATATATTTTTATAAAAAATAGTTGACTTTCACAGAAGTGAAGAGATACAATTGCACAATGGTGGACACAATGGTATAAATACATATCACTGAGAAATTGCTTGCAAGAAGTTTAAAAACAGACTGTACAGCACCGCATCTGAAATTGTGTAACAGCCAATAGAATTTTACTTCTTTTCACCTCCAAAGAAATCTGATTCTTAAGTATTTGACTTTAGAAGAGAGTGTGGTTGTTGTTTGTTGCTTTAAAGAGAAACCCAAATAATATCGATGCACATTCTATTTCAGATTACTGTCCAAATATATTTTGATGTTGAGCATTTAGACAGATTGCTTTTGTTTAAAAAAATGATATATGGTAGAAAAAGACATTCATGCAGTTAAGCCACCATTAGTCTCTGACTCTAATATAAGGCAGATCATTAATCTTGTTTTAAATTATTTTTTAAACAATGTCTTTAGCCACTGAAATAAACTTTAGTGCTTTCCATGACAAAGTCATGGCAGGCCTGGTGTAGAGTTAAGAAAGTTACCTCTAATCCCATCCAGATCATTTTAAATAAAGGCTCCGCCATATTTGGAATACATGATACTGTAGAAAAAGCTTCCCTCCCCCCCATTTCCTTTTCTTAATTCTTACTGGAAAAAAGAGAACTTAAGAGAAACCCAGCAGAATGCTTTTGAGTTCAGCACAAATGACACTGCTTTCAGGTGGCCAGAATATCAAGGTTGAGTTTATGTGTCATCCTCAGTCTTAATTATGTGGAAAAGTGTGACATTGAACAGGACTTGGTGCCCATTATTCCAGGCATACAGAGCCCGATCTCTGGCATTGTAGTCAAGCATGGATATATGAAAATATTGATTATGAAAGGGGATATCCGTGTATTCGTACGTGGAGGTTTTCGTGGAATAGGAGTAGTACACCTTGGCTCCAGTTAAGTGAGAATTGGTGACGTACAAGGTGCCACAGATCATGAAGGATTCGCCAGCACTTCTCTTTGGGTAGCCAGTGCTCCAGCTTTTCATCACTTCCAATGTGTCCTGGTTCAGTTGGCTGATGACGATGTTGCCCGCGTTCTGATTGGTTGCGTAGACGGCCCACAAGCCAATTTCGTCCGCCATCAGGTCGATATCCGAGAAGCCGCCCCAAGTGTATGGGTAGACGTTGTGGAAGCCGGCGTACTCCAGGCTGCGCTGAGCCAGCACCCGGCCCGTATCGAAGCTGTACTTGATGATGATGTTGCTCTGGTACTTGTTGAAGAAGAGGGAGCCATTGTAGACAACGTGGTTGGTCCCTGCCCACTTGAAAGGGAGGTTGTATGTCCTCGACTCGGCTCCGCTGACAAAGTCTGCTATCGATTTGTACTCACGGACTATTTTGTTGTTGGTGTAACTGTCCATATACCAGACCTGAAAGGAAAGAAAGAAAGAAAGAAAGAAAGAAAGAAAGAAAGAAAGAAAGAAAGAAAGAAAGAAAGAAAGGGTAAGCTGTGAACTTTGGACAGAAGCATAATTTGCAAGTCGGTCTATCATTTTAAATACATTTGCTATTTACTCTTTCACTGGAGTCTGCAGTCCAAGGGGTTCCTCTGAGAAAAGAACTGTATTGGCAGACAAGCACGCACAATGTGTGATTTCTGTGGAGCTGTCGCCATGGGAATTAAATGGACCATTCAAGCAATTTTCCTTGGATTTCCTTCCCTTTCTTCCCTTGCCTTGCTGGGCTCTCCAAGGTTTAAGTCAGTAGCAGCTAATGTGCAGGGGTGCCAGCTTCTAGGGGCTGAACCCTTTTGAGTCCCCCACTACATTTTTGGAGTGGGACCGGCTCCCACCATCCCCCAAAATTTCGGAGCCAAAGAGTTGTTCAAGCACTTGTTGCGGGAATCCCTTGTCCCCTTCTAGCACTTGCTAGAAGGAGCTCTTAATGCTGATGAGGAGATAAGAACTCTGTCTGATAGGACCAGAGGAGTACAGGAGACTGACCGCAAATATTTTTAAAGTCTCAAAGAGGGTGGATAAAAACCAATGTTTTTTTAAACAGTTAAATCACGTGTTTTTTTTTAAAAAAATTAAATCAGATTTTTAAAATAAAATGCTTTTGGGGGGAAAATCTTTCTAAAGATAGTTTTCTATTTAAGTTACATTATGTTCCAAAGGCTATTCATCAGGAAATAAGGATTTGTTTTAAGTTTATCATGTGGGCTAAAACTCAGTCTGTGTGTGTGTGTGTGTGTGTGTGTGTGTACGTGTACATATATATATAATTTAACCACATCAGTTAACAAACATGGATACATATGCTAATAAATTGTTTAAATTGTTATTAAGGAATGATTATTTTTCTCCGTCCAATAAAGTACAGCAGAAAACTTATCCAAATATAATCAATAATTTCATAATTACCTGTCTTTGTATTTCTAATAGTATAACCAAAGCAGTAATTTTAGATATACTGTAACTGTAAAAACTGCTCTGAAAATTTATTAGTCCAAAAATAAAACCTTCATCTGGTTGTAAATATTAAGATCATACCAAAAAGAATGAGTCTTTCCGTTAAAAAATGATTTAAATCAAGTCTTAATGACTAGTGGTTTAAATCATGATTTAAACCATGATTTATATCAAATCCAGCCTGGTCTCAAACTTGCTGCTTTTAAAAGTTGCCCCTCTGTTGTGTGCTCTCCTAATGGTCAACTCTGCCCCCTTTTAATTCATTTAAATATATTCTACCGGAAGTGTTCTGCTGAAGTTTCCTTTAAAGTAAAGCGTTCCACTGCAAGCCAAAAGATTGAGAACCACTGCTTTGGACAATAAGGAGAATGATGTGTAGGTCATGGTAATATTAGACCCTTAACTGACATGGCTGTCATGTCTCCATGTTGATCCACCCCATGTGGTTTGTCCTGATTTCATGTTTATTAAAAGGGAAGGGTTGTGCACTGCATTCGGATAGACCCCAAACTAAATCGGGCTGATTTGGGGGGAATTTGGTTGAGACAGCCCCGGATAGGGCTGGGCAGGCCAGAGAGATCCAGGCTGTTATGGGGCAGGGCATGGGAAGTAGAGTTACGCATAGGTGGGGAGGAGAAACCATAGAAAGGTGGACCCGAACAGCTGGATGCACCTTTGTGGAAGAAGGTAGAGGTAGGTGTGAGTTGATGCTTTTCTGGCCTGACCTCTCCTTCCTGCCTCCTGAAGCAGCACCACACAGGATCGAATCCTAAGCAAAAGATCCGATTCTGCATGATGCTGGTTGCTGCTCCTTCCCACGGGGCTTCCCTGCATTCAGGGAAACTGCTGATGAAAGAGCAGCAGCACCCTGCAGGATCCAATCCTCCCACTTGTACGGTAAGCAGATAGTTGTAGAGCAGGTGTATTGCATTTAGAAGACCCTAAGTTTAGTCCCCAACATCTCCAGCCAAAACGTTCTCAGGTAGTAGGTGCTCAGAAAGACTTCTGCCCGAGGCCTTGGAGAGAGCTGACAACTGGGCTGAATGGATCTATGCTGTGACCCAAGTATAAGGCAGCTTCACATCTTTCATTGACCAACTGGTAGAATTCCTGCCCGGCTCCTAGCAAGAAATAATAAAAGTCACGTACTCTGTTATTTTTCTCTGATGCTAATGGATCCGTCATCCAAGCGCCAAACCGGGTTCCCGATGTCTTGACTGTAATAGGGCCAGTGATCTTCATCAATTTGCCGCATGCTGAAATGATAAAAAAACCAAAATGACTCTATGAAAATCCCTTCCAAACCACAATGTTGGCTGACTGTGCTCTTCTTCCAGATATACATGCTGTGAAAGGAGACTGAGTGAGAAACCAAAGCACTGGTGAATGCCCGCTTGCTTTTGGTGCCGTCCAAAAAAAGAAGAAGGATACTTTGTTAAAGTTCTTTAAATGAAGAGTTGGGTTATTTGAAGGATGCAAACAAGACATGGTATAAGGATTTGAAATAACTAGCAGTTCAGTGGTATATCATGCTTTCTTATTGTTTTATGTAGCATGTATGTAATAAAACCAACAAATGAAACACTGCTTTTTCAGGGAACATTTGAGTTGATTAAAAAGTAGCATATAATGTTGCTGGTTCTTCAGTGTTGTTTTTGCGACTTTTTAATGCATTGTCTTATTTGATTGGTGTATTGAGGTTTTACCTTACTGCTAGTGATCCATATGGCTCAAAAGAAAGGATACAAATATATTATATAAACGTATATATGTGCGTATATATTTGTATGTGGTATCGTGCCTGAATACATGGGCCTATACTCAGGAAGCCTGTACAGCTATCATTGGGTTTTTCTACTTGTAAGAGACTCTGCTTCCACCCAGAAATAAGGTTCTGGCCTTTGGACCATTGGCTGGAGAATAGCATGCATCTCCTGATCACATGCTTATACCCTAATTAAATGCCTAAATCCTAATTAGAGGTTTACATCCTAATTAAGAAACAATGCAAGGCCCCTTGATCAGGGGCCAGATCCAGGTTGACCCTGGATCATGCTGGGTGAGATTTACGGTAATTTATATTGTTTTGTAGTTATTTATTAAGGGACCCAGGTGGCGCTGTGGGTTAAACCACTGAGCCTAGGGCTTGCTGATCAGAAGGTCGGCAGTTCGAATCCCTGTGACGGGGTGAGCTCCCGTTGCTTGGTCCCAGCTCCTGCCAACCTAGCAGTTCGAAAGCACATCAAAATGCAAGTAGATAAATAGGAACTGCTACAGCGGGAAGGTAAACGGTGTTTCCATGTGCTGCTCTGGTTTGCCAGAAGCGGCTTTGTCATGCTGGCCACATGACCTGGAAGCTATACGCCGGCTCCCTTGGCCAATAATACGAGATGAGCGCGCAACCCCAGAGTCGGTCACGACTGCACCTAATGGTCAGGGGTCCCTTTACCTTTACCGTAGCTATTTATTAAATGGGAATAAACAAGTGCTGTCCTCCTCTGAGGGGCACTGCAAGATGCTATTCCAGAGGGTTTTTGCTCCAACATGCTAGACCAGCCCTTGGATCAGGGAGCCACCTACAGCCCTAGCATTCATGGATTTTTTTGGGGGGGGGGAGTATGTAAAAACACACCTTATTTTCATCAAAGTGACAAGGATTCCGTTGGGTGAATTTGAATGAGGTTGAGTGATTTGTTGATGGCAAGACGGCAAGTTGCACTTCCACGTGAATGAAAATGCTTAAATGGAGGTTAGTTTTAGGTATGCTTTGTTCAATCGGCACATAACTAAGTAGGTCAAATTGGAGACAAGCAGAACAGGCTGTGTGTTCTGACTGCTGCACCAGCCAAGTTATGACTTCATTTCCTACACTTAAGTTACTGGAAATGAATGCGCTATATCATCCGAGCCTATTCTCATTCTGTTATAATGGGGCAAGTGCCTTGATAAGCCGCCTTGAGGCATTGAATCCATTGCTGGGCTAAATGGATATAATGGAAATATGTACAAAGTGAATAGGCACTCAAGTCAATCAACTACATTGGATGAAAGTAGATGTTGCAGGAGCATCCACCCTGTGTGTGTCTCCCCCTTCTCCCTGGAAACATCTAGTATAGGGATGGGGAATCTGTGGCACTCCAGATGTAGCTGGATTTTCTCTCCTCCCCATCTGAAGCTAGGCCAGTAGTGAGAGAGGAGAGGGAATTCTCAGTCACAACACTCCATTTGTGGAATTCTTGTTATCTAGGTGTTCCCCTCAATCCATCTTTTGGGGGATGTTTCTTTATGACTATTTTCTTGGATTAGATCGGGTTAAAATATATGTGGCATAATAACAACATTTTACTTAATCGGAAGCTGTTTGTAAAATTAAATCAAATAGTCCTGTTTTTCTCCATTTCAGAGCAAGTCGGTAGGCTTGCGCAGAAATATAGGTCTCTTCGAGAATCAACAGGTGCACAAAGTACGGGGAAAAATGTAACTTTCAATGTAAATAGGGAATTGATTTCAGCAACACAGTCTCTACAACAGAGAGGACTTGGATCAGGGGTCAGCAAACCTTTTCAGCAGGGGGCCGGTCCACTGTCCCTCAGACCTTGTGGGGGGCCGGACTATATTTTTTTGGGGGGGAGGGAAATGAACGAATTTCTATGCCCCACAAATAACCCAGAGATGCATTTTAAATAAAAGGACACATTCTACTCATTTAAAAACACCAGGCAGGCCCCACAAATAACCCAGAGATGCATTTTAAATAGAAGGACATTCTACTCATGTAAAAACATGCTGATTCCTGGACCGTCCACGGGCCGGATTTAGAAGGCGATTGGGCCGCATCCAGCCCCCGGGCCTTAGTTTGGGGATCCCTGACTTGGATGTATCAGAACATAGCAAAAATACTGTATCCGCCACTCTTAAATCTTTCATAAATTGCGATTTTGAGGGTACCTCTTCTCTCTCTCTCTCTCTCTCTCTCTCTCTCTCTCTCTCTGCTGGGGGTGGGGGTGGGGGGTTACAGAAGGAAAAGTACTGGAGGTGTTAAGCCCAATGGAGAGCTTTAATACATATATTTTGGGTTTTGCCCTCTTGTCAAACCATTTTGGAAAGAAGTTATGGAAGTAATAAAAAAGATGAACAGACATGGTATTATGTTAAATCCTGAAATATTGCTTTGGGGTTATCTGAAGGATCACATCTTGCAGGGGGACTTAGAAAAGGTGAAACGTTTACTTAAAGCAGCAATACATAAGTGATGGCAACGCCAAGAACTTCTTTAATATCCTCCTGGAATGAGCAAATTTTGACTGTAACATTTCTAACCAAAATTAGCTTATTATGTGAGGTTTAAAGAAGGCTGTTTGGAATAAAAGTGAAGTTTGTTTTTTTTTAAAAAATTAATCAGTAGAATATGAAATAGCAATATAATATTCAACCACATATATTGTTTTAATTGCAGCCATTGCTGCTTTCCTCTTGCCAAGGGTAGGGTGGAAGGCAGGGAGGCCAACAGCAGGTGGAGCCAAAGCTACTGAGAGGCAGCACCAACTCATTCTATCTCCTTCCTCCTCTTGGCTGAGTTTTACAAGGTGCAACACTGAGACGAAGAAGGAGGAAGCTGACAGGCAGCGCCACCCCCTGGACTTGTTGCAAGTAAGAGGGTAGGCAGGTGGGCACTTGCTGAAGCATGTTGCGCATGCTGTAGTGGTGCCTTCGAGCCCCGGAAGTCATGTCCAAGGCCCCATAGTGCAGGGGCTGAGCACCCACAACAATTTTTTTGTGGGTGCCCAGGACCCTAGGACGCGCTGGTGCCAGTGTGTTTGTGTCTGTACATCACTACTTTGTTATAAACGGCTCCTGGTGGCCTGCATGAAATGGTTTCAAATTTTATTTATTTCATTTAAATACACTGCACTTCCAGTTACACACAGACACAAGCACCAAAACCCTTGCAAAGCCATCTTCTGATGCGGCTACGATGCTTCTCCCACAACAAAGGCTTTGAAAAGAATCAAGTCTTAAAAAATAAAAATAAAAAACTTTGTCAGGAGCCAATTCTTCCAAACTGCTTTGGTTGATAATCAAGGGGGGGGGGAATCGCAGAAAAGAAAGTGAGCTTGATTAATGAGCCTTCTCAGCACTCTGAGTTTCGGCAGCTGCGGACCCTGCATTTGCATTCAGGGAACGGCTCAGGATGACAAGGTAGGCCCTGAAGCACGTCTTCGTGTGAGTGGTGAGAATGATGGATCAGGCTGTACTATTTTGAGCTGCTTAAGGCCCACACTGGAAACTGCTGGGAGAGAAAATGACTTGGAGAAGAACACCCAATGACTGGCCCAGGAAATACTTGACCTTGGGAACGTATCAAGAGATGGATCAGGCAGGAACTGTAAGTTCAGGGCAGGAAAGCAATGGAGGAAATGCAGGGTCCCATTTGATTCTTGCTGAAATCCTCCCCAATGATTGACTTCTTGCTCAGAGTCTACCCACCCAGTATTCCACGTCAAATGTCT
The DNA here is from genome assembly GCF_965207765.1 of Zootoca vivipara. Taxonomy (NCBI): domain Eukaryota; kingdom Metazoa; phylum Chordata; class Lepidosauria; order Squamata; family Lacertidae; genus Zootoca; species Zootoca vivipara. The sequence continues at coordinate 19,346,309 of NC_142590.1, read as the reverse complement.
TCTTCACTCACTATTGCATTCACCAAGAGGCTGATCGATGTGACTTAAGGGTAAATTAAAACTAAGTGAATCACTTCTTATAGAGAGACCCTAGTAATCCCCCTCTCCAGTAATAATGTGCGCAAAATTCTTCCCCTGTCCTTGACTGCCTAGATCTCTCAAGGTAAGTATAAATCCTGTGTTTGTATGGATGTTCACAGAGTGTACCATAACTGATCCTATAGTTACCTTAGCCAATCCACTCATAATTGCCCATGTGGTACTGGTAGGACCTTGATTCTTTCACCGTTTCAAATAAACTGAACCAATTAGTGTCGTCGTTCAACAAAATCCTTGGAACCTGTGTTGTTCTCCGTTGCCTTTAGCTGTTTCATCAATTTTTCCACAAGTGCCAGTTCTAAAATGATTTTTAAGAATGAGACGTACTTAAAAACAAGCAAGAGAGTGCAAATGATTCCTCTGTGGAAAAGGAACCCAGTCTTCAAACTGTTGTGTGTGTGGAACCTTTCTGAAAGGCATTATAGCAGAGTGGTCAAACATGAGCTGTGAAATCATAAGGGGCTTGAAATTGCAGCTCAGCCATGAACTCATTGGCATCTGGCATCCTTGGGCAGATGCCAGGGCCCCAGCACCCTAGTGGGTCCCACTACTAATAAGAGTTGGAAGGGACCCCAGGGGTCATCTAGTCTAACCCCCTGTAATGCAGGAATCTCGACTAAAGCATCCATGACAGATGGCGACCCAACCTCTGCTTAAAAACCTACAAGGAGAGACTACAGCCTCCCGAGGGAGATCGTTCCACTGTTAAACAGCTGCTACTGTCAGAAAGTTCTTTTCTCATGTTTAGTCAGAATCTCCTTTCTTGTAACACTGGTTCAAGTCTGACCCTCCAGAGCAGGAGAAAACAAGCTTTTTCCCTCTTCCATGCGACAGCCCTTAGGATATTTGAAGATAATACTATGATACCTTGGTTCTCAAACTTAATCCATTCTGGAAGTCCGTTCCAAAACCAAAGCATTCCAAAACCAAGGTGCGATTTCCCATAGAAAGTAATGCAAAATGGATAATCCATTCTAGACTTTTAAAAACAACTCCAAAACCAGCAATTAAACATGAATTTTACTATCTAACGAGACCACTGATCCATAAAATGAAAACAATAAACAATGTACTGCAGTCACAATCAGTAGCTGAACTGGGTTCCACACAGTCACGAAAACAAAACAAAAAGAGCCGCAAAAACAAAAACATAAAATAAATAGGAAAAAACAGGCAGACCTCAGTGCAACACTCAAAACGGAAGTGTGGCACTCAAAATGGAAGCGTAACACTCAAAATGGAGCATGTTTGGCTTCCGAAAAAAGTTTGCAAACCGGAACACTTACTTCTGGGTTTGCACTGTTTGGGTTCTAAGTTCTTTGAGTACCAAGGTGTTTCAGAACCAAGGTACCATTGTACCATCCCTAGGCCCTCTTAACTTTTCCCCAAGCTTCGAACTCTGAGCAGCACCTGGGGGCTGGATCTAGCCATGCCGTTAATTTCCCACAATATCCCTGACTGAGCCTCACTTTAGGGCTCTGCGGGGCATTTCAAGGATGGCCATCACAGGCAGGTAAGCCCAAGGCTCACTGAAAGAGGACGGGTCCCCGCAGAGAGCATCCTGCTGAGGTTACTTCTCGAGAGATATTTAGTTGGTAAAGTAATGCTACTGTTGCTGTTGCTAACACAATTCCTCTGGAAAACAGAGATCATTTTTAAAAGCCGCACAAGGCTGCCATGCTAGCAGGGGTGAAGGCAGTAGAGGAAATGAAGGAATCCTCCCCTGCTATGCCCTTCTGTCGCCTCTGAAACGCACGGCAAATATTAGCAATTCTGAATGCATTAGGAAGAGGTCAGCTTTCTTCTGACTCTCCTGCTAGCTGAAAGGGACTCCTTTAACACCACTAATATGCGACTCGTACCAATGTTTTGGTGGCAAAGGACTGTCAGGAAGACAAATGCCTTTGCTGCCTGTGTCTATTAGGGACATAATGCGGGATGTGCAGCTATAGTTCTGAGGGAGAGCAGTGTGGGCTGTAAAAGCCATCTGCCCAGTACATTTTCTACAAGAGCAGAGACGGCCAGACTTTAATTGGAAACAGAGCTGAGCGTGACTTAAAATGCCAGCTCAGCCCCACATTGCGCAGCAGAGAAAATGTTGGCCCACCCTCTGCGGGCATATTTGATGGGTGGGTGGGGGTGGCTCACCTGACTTCATATGATGCCAGGTGATCGCACTTCAAAGGAAAAAGCAGCAGTATGGTTGTGCCGCTTTCCTTGGCAAAAGCGGGGCTTGCTTTTGATGCTGAATTCAGTGCTGAACGCAATCCCCCCCTTGCGCCACGGGTGGATGGCGCTCGAGAACACTGTTAAGAACATGTTAGCTCTGACTGGGAGATCCTAAATGCAGCTGGTTTATTGCATTTGGGATTGCATTTGGTGCTGAATTTAAAAACGGCGCAGGAGCAAGCATGCAAGGGCTAGCTGCACTTCATATCTTCCTGTTCTGACGGAGTCCCCATTCATGATGAGGTTTCTATGTGCATTTATTCAAACACAATCGACTAACTCTTCTTCAGGCCTTCCCTGTTGATACAGACAAGTCTGAAGTGGAGCTGGCGTATTGGAAGTGAGGCTTGCATCTTCACCCCTGCCGCTTCCCACTTCATTCATTCAGGCAAACACCAAAATGGAGCAGAAGTCCTAAAGAGATACAGTATTACTTATGATTACAGTGGTACCTCCAGTTGCGCACAGGATCCATTCCCAGGATCCTGAGGTGTGCGTATCCAGAGGTGCCTCTTCTGCGCATGTGCAGGGCATGTAGAGCGCTTCTGCGCATGCGCGCAGGGGTGAAACCTGGGAAGATACTTCCGGGTTTGCCGCGCACGTATCCTGAAGGATACGTAACCAGAGGTGAATGTAAGTAGAGGTACCACTATACATTTATACCTCACTTTTCTTCCAGGTCATCCCTTTCCTCATTTTATCCTCACAGCTCTGTGAGGTAGGTGGTTATCATCATCATCTTCATCTATAAGATTTATATACCAGCCTTCATGAAAAGATCTCAGGGCGGTTCACAATTTGAAAATACAAGATAAAAACACAAGATAAAACAGAAACAAGAAAACAACAACCTCTGCTTTCACGTCCTAGAGATGTGTTGACTGACCCAAGGTCAGGCAGTGAGCTTCCTGGCTGAGTCAGGATTTGATCAGTGGTCTCTCAGGCCTTAGTCTAGCACTCTGATCCCTCACATGCTGGCTAGATTTCCGCTAGACAATTTGCCTTTCTGTTCTTGCGCTTTTTTTTTTTTTGCTTTCTCTCTTTCACTTTTTTATTTCTAGTTTCAAAGGGAGACTCTGAGAATGAATTATTGAAAGGATAACTCAATCTAGAGATCATCTTTCACCTCTGACTCAGTTCATTTGCCTCCAGGATCCACTAGGATTCTTGACGTTGAGAAATATTGTATGGCTCTATACAGTTTTCCAGTTACTACGCAGAGTTTACCGCGGCAGACCCTACTTGGTAGGAGAGTGACACAATCTGGAAGACAGTGATGTGGGTAATCCTGCTATTCCCCATCTTTGACTAATTATTTTCTTTCAATTAATTGGGCTCTTTCTAAAGATGCACGGTTGACAGAAATGAAGGGCGAAGGTTCTTCTTCAGAAACTTTATAAGTTAATTCTTATGCACTTGCAATTCTTGTGAAGTTAGTACAAGTGATCTTCCTACACAGTCATTTCCCCCTTTCGTTAACTTACTAAGTTCATCGAACTTTAAAAATCATGCTGCCTTTTATTTTGGATAGGACTGATCAATATGATGCAATGGGGTGCTTGCATGAATGTGAGAGAGCCCCCCCCTTTGGAAACAAGGCAGCCTTCCCCAACCTGATATCACCCAGATGTTTGGGGCTATAACTCCCACTAGCCCCAGCCAGGCTGAAATAAGGGGTGAACCTTTACATAAGAGAAGTGGCGAGCATGGAAACTGCTCAGGCAGCAGCCCCAAGATGATGATGATGGCAATTTTTTTATTTATACCACGCCCACTCTGGGCGGCTTCCAACCAAATATCAAAAACAATACAGCATCAAACATTAAAAACTTCCCTAAACAGGGCTGCCTTCAGTTGTCTTTTAAAAGTAAAATAGTTGCTTATTGCCTTGACATCTGCTGGGAGGGCGTTCCACAGGGTAGGTGCCACTACCGAGAAGGCCCTCTGTCTGGTTCCCTGCAACTTGGCTTCTCGCAGCGAGGGAACCACCAGAAGGCCCTCAGCGCTGGACCTCAGTGTCCGGGCTATACGATGGGGGTGGAGATGCTCCTTCAGGGATACAGGACCGAGGCGGTTTAGGGCTTTAAAGGTCAGCACCAACACTTTGAATTGTGCTCAGAAACATAATGGGAGCCAATGAAGAACTTTCGTGACCGGTGTTACATGGTCTCAGCGGCCACTCCCAGTCACCAGTCTAGCTGCCACATTCTGGATTAATTGCAGTTTCCGAGTCACCTTCAAAGGTAGTCCCAAGTAGAGCGCATTGCAGTAGTCCAAGTGGGAGATAACTAGAGCATGCACCACTCTGGCGAGACAGTCTGTGGGCAGGTAGGGTCTCAGCCTGCGTACCAGATGGAGCTGATAGACAGCTGCCCTGGACACAGAATTAACCTGCGCCTCCATGGACAGCTGTGAGTCCGAAATGACTCCCAAGCTGCGCACCTGGTCCTTCAGGGGCACAGTTACCCCATTCAGGATCAGGGAGTCCTCCACACCAGCCTGCCCCCTGTCCCCCAAGAACAGTACTTCTGTCTTGTCTGGATTAAACCTCAATCCATTAGCCGCCATCCATCCTCCAGCCGCCTCCACACACTCACACAGGACCTTCACCGCCTTCACTGGTTCTGATGCTTACTTGTAATGAAGTTCCACAGGAATCAGTGAGACTTACAAGAAAAAAAGTGTTTGGGGTTAGAGCCATGACTCGCAGCCTATTTTCAGGAGCAATTCTGTTGAATTTAACAGAACTACCCTAGTACATAAGGGCGTCGTAGTTTTAAAATCGTGGAAATTTGGCACATCAATTCCTTAAATAAATGAAAGCAAAGGAAAAAAGAAACTAAGGCACAAATCAGAATCCAGAAATACCTGAATTTAAGCCATTTTGAGGAAGCTTCAGACATTAAAAGATGCATCTATAAGTGGAACTGCTGTGTCCCACACTTCAGCATTCAGCTTTCACCTCCTAACAAGCTGAATCATTTAACGGGCACAGAAGTCTTACTGTGTTGGAACTGAAGATGGATGAACTACCTTTCCAGTGCATTTGGTATGTGTGTGTAAACGAGCAATGGTTTCCCACAGCAATCTGGACACAAAAACTTAAAATGTAAAAAAAGTATGAAGGCTTGGTATCAGAGAGCAAATAATTTGCACTTGGGAGATAAAAGGTGGGACTGGAGCTGATGGGAACAAAGGGGAAGTATTGAGGAACAGCTGATAAAGTGGAATGATACGTGAGCAGTCCTATATATTCCCACTTCAGAAGGGAGCAGAGCTCAGTCGGTAGAGCATGAGACTCTTAATCTCAGGGTCATGGGTTCGAGACCCATGTTGGGCAAAAGAATCCAGCATTGCAGGGGGTTGGTCTGGATGACCCCCATGGTCCCTCCCAACTCTACAATTTGATGAAATGCATGATTAATGTGTCAGTGGGGTTTGGCTGCATGCACATGTAATAAAACAGAGGTGTATAGATAGGCCATTACACTTTGAAATCGTGCTTACCCACCAAGCAGGTGGTGTTCCGAGTATGTATATTTCCATGAAAATTTGTCTTTGGCTGAAAGAGGAAGAGCCAAGACCCTTGGATTTTGCAAGAGGATCTATTGAGTCAAAGTACATGTTAGCATTTGAAGTAAATGAAAAATAAAAATGCCAAAGATGAGCTACAAAGCAAAGGAAATTGGGCAAGTAGTCTATTGCTTTTCCCGAGCTGAGCTCAGCGCCCTTCGAACTCCTAGCCTGTGGGAAAGCACTGTGATCAGAGGCCATGTTCATATATTGCCACAGGGGTGTGCAGCAGGATGCCAACCTGCGCCCCTCCCCCGATGTGTCAGATTGCAACTCTGCAATTCCAGATGGCTTGAAACCGCATTCAAACCCACATGCAGTGGGACGAAATGGGCCATGAAATTGTGAACTTACTAAGCTTTTTCATGCAGTCTCGAAGCCTGGTTTCCAAACTGAGCACTCGCTGGTGGAGTTCCTCATAATCATAGGCGCCAATTTCCTCCTGGATCCCGGTGAGGACTGAAGACAGATTTCTAATTTCCTCTTTGAACTGGGTGATTAACTTAGCATCGGTTTTGTACTGTTCCAGGACTGGTATCAGTGGCAACAGCTCATCCATCTTTTCTTTCAGCTCCTGCGAAAAAGCAGTGAAGTGTGCATTAGGGAAGTCTAAAAATGTTAGGTCCTCTAAGTTCTTTAATAAAATTCTTTTATGCTTCTTATCAAATCTATGCCTGGAATTCCTATTGATCGTAGTATCAAAATTAGTGTCCCACGAGAGATTTAGAAGCCCCGAGATGAACGGCTTAAAGCTTTGGATAAATTGTATGTTCTTAAATAATGTTCTTAAAGAGAAATCATTTTCTTTTAAATCAAACCTTTCCTAGTGTAGAACTGAAAAGAACAGGAATGTTATTTTTAAAGCTAGCTTGATCAGAAACATACATCCATTTAGTCCAAATAATGACGGACCCCTTAGCTATATACATGCATTCCACTGTTATCATTGTGGTGTGTGAGAATGCTAGTGAATTTATTTGATTTTTCTACTTAGAAGAGGCAGTTGGTTGATCTGCACAGAACTGCCTCATCCACTAAGAGCACCCTATGCACTTCAATAAGTGTTCAACACTGTCTAAAGGAGCTCCTTGGCCACATGAAGACCCCTGTATCTAGGCTGATTCTTTTGCCAATATTTTAACCATGCACAAAACTGGCTATACCTGCCATTTGGCCAATCAAGACAAATATCAATAAAATGATTATTCCTCTAAAACTGCTCACAAGGCAGTTTTCCAGAGGAAAGGCTTTTGATTATGCCCATGTGTGTGGTTTGACCTTTATGCTAAAACACTTGGATTCTTCACCCACAGATAGTTTGCTTCTTCTGGATTTCTGTAGGTGCAGGCCTCCCCAGACCCCAAACTGATTCCAAAACTATTTCCTTAGCACACTGTACTACTTTGGTCAATACTTTAACCCTGCGTTAAACGAGTTCCATCAATCATTTTGCCAATCACCTGGTTTTGAAAGGTGATTTAGAACCCCTTCTCCAACCCATTAAGAAAAGATCTCAGCTTCTAAATCCTGAACAGCGAAAATGGACTGGCCAGTTCATCTGCGTAGTTGGCAAATGCAGAGGAATGGAAAGTGCACCAGCATCCATTCATTGGTATGGACCAATGATAACACAGAAGTATGAAAACGGTAGGTGGGTCCTAAGCGAACAACAATATTGGGGTTGTTTCCAATGCCAGTCCTCCTCAGAGGAGACCCATTGAAATTAATGGACACCACTAACTTCGGTCTATTGATTTCAATGATTTTACTCAAAGTGAAAGTTGGTTGGCGGCAACCACTGAGCAAGTGCGCGCACAAAGTAGGATAATCTGGATAGTACATGATTTGGTTCCACTGACTCCAGCAGAAATCATTGCCTGCCTGCCTGCCTGCATTGGGTTTTGGCATTTGCTCATTTGGAATAAAGAGAATCACTACATTTCATGATACATTACTAAAGTGGTTCTAATAAGAAAGCTTTGCCTATGATGGTTGAGAAATGCCCTCATGATGTTGAGAGAAATGAGCTGATATTGTAAAATGAGTCTTCAGCTCAATGAATGGGTTCATCCCTTGAGGTGTTTTTGTTAGCACTGTACCATGCTGCATAATAATGATGATAGTGGTTCCAGTGTTTCGGCAAAAGTACATTTAAATTAATTGTATCAACCATTTCACTTTAATGAATTTTTTTGGGGGGGGGATATCACATGGGAAATATTAATTCTGGTGATGAGGTGGCGTAAAAATCCACAGGCAATGTCAAAAGGCATGTTTTACATATAGTTAATTTAAATGGATGTAAATTGCATTTTTAAATTACATGCAGAAATGTTATTACCATAAATGCATTAGAGTAACTAGAGCTCCCTTTGCAGTTCTCAAATATAATGTTATACTCGTGAGAAAAATTCCACTTTTTGTTGATGCCCAGAAATCTTGAAATGATATCTGTTTGGAAAGGATGAGTCGAGGGAGTGTTTTGTTAGACACAGCACCATAAACTCATACAGACCTTCACAAATGGGACATTAAATCCTCTTTCTGTTCCAGAGATCTAAATTTATAAACACAGTGACATGACTATGTACATCGTTGGGCTTCGTTTCAATAGTGGATTCAATATGGGCAAAAGGAAAGAACTGTAGACCTCAGACTCAGTTTCCTGAAGCAAGCTTACAGCAGTCCCTTACTCTATGAGGCAAATGTGCTTAATTTGTCCACGGTTGTTCTTCCTTTAACAAACTTGAACAATATATATGTCAAGAGAGACATAAGATGAGCAGTTCATGTGCGTAACAACCAGCCATTGTGCATAATTCACCTGGCCTCTTGGAACAGGGGTCAGCAAACTTTTTCAGCAGGGGGCCGGTCCACTGTCCCTCAGACCACAAATAACCCAGAGAACATTTTAAATAAAAGCACACATTCTACTCATGTAAAAACACGCTGATTCCTAGACCATGTGGGCCGGATCTGGCCCCCGGGCCTTAGTTTACCTACCCATGTCTTGGAAGAATTCTCCATGAGGTCTGGTGAATGTTCACAATGGCTGGTTGATATGCACATTAACTGCTCAACTCTTAACATATGCATCTTTAAACATTTGTGTACATGCAGATGGGTACTCTGGTCCAGGGTACAGCATAGTGTGGCAGCAACCAGACTCGGGAGGAGTGCTGTGGCTGTGAATTTTGCTCTAGGAACCGGCTGCATGTTTGCTTATTTGCACCAAGCCATGATTTGGCACCTGGGCCAAAGTGCTACTTATTGTCTGCAGTTAGATTAGCATGAAGGCTGTGGTTTAAGATCTGAAGTTTGCATTTTTAAAAAAATAAAAAGAAAGAAAGAAAAGAAACCAAATGGACTGGTACACTTTTATGCTTGAGAATATATATATATATATTTTACAAAGGATCCAAAATGATGCAAATGCAGTCTTGTATTTAATCCTGGTAGCCAAAGGCAAGCGAATGGGATCCTGTGCAGTTGAGTGAGTGGGCTGGCAAAGGAGGAATGGAGCAATCTGTCCCTCCTTTGTGCCCAGAACAGAATCAAGTGGGCTGCTAGAAGAAATGAAAACCTCTGCATTGAAATTCAGCAGACTTCTGGAAAGGGGGCAGCACTCTTCAACCCTCTGCTGCCAGCTTGCAGCAGGTTGGTATTGGGTTGTTGTTGTTGTTGTTGTTGTTGTTGTTGTTGTTGTTGTTGTTGTTGTTTTTCTGCAGCTAATAACTTTTGTGGGCATCCCTACAGATGAGGGATGGTCACCCTGTGTACTGTAGTCTGTTCCCCAGGCACTAGTTCAGGAATTGCAATTCTCAGTTGGATGCACAGACTCTATGGCAAAGCTGACATCACCTAGCAGGGAAGGCTTCATAAGTATGGAACACATAAGTGCTCAGATTGTCTGTAACAATCAATGGGTAGAAATGCATTTTTCTAAAAGATCCTCCCATTCTCTGCACACACTCTAAGAGGCAGATCAGCCTTTTCAGAATGTGAACGAGATAAAAACACTGTAATGTGACTATGATATCCACAGGGCGACAGATTGCTTCTTTTCCTCCAAAAGTGAAATAGTTTTATTTTTTTTAAAAGAACAACAAACAAACAAACACCTTGATTGAAATTGGGTTGAGCTAATTCAGTTGCTTAAGAGCTCTGATCAAGCATATGCCAGTAAAAGGAAAACTGAACCACTATTTTACAACAGTTTTCAAAAGACCAAAGTGGGCCATATTAGTTACAGATAACAAATGTGTTCATTGCATTCTAACACAACTAGGAAGTACATGAATTGCACTTTGGTGATTGTGCATACAACGCCCGCTCTTTACCATTGTGCTCAGTCCCACCCCGCCCCAGTTTAAGCATGAAGTGCACTGAGCAATCTCGCAGATTGCTCTTCCAAAAGAAAGAAGCACGGCCTGTTATTCTGACCTTTTAAAATTACTGAGTAATATGATTGCTTTGCACTCCTTTTAAAATGCCAGTCAAAGGATCCAATCAAAGCTGAAGGCCCAGCCAATCCAAATATCAGGTCTTTTAAAAGGTTACAGTGTTCAGAACATGCTGTTGCCCTTGACAGCTCTTATTGAAACTGCTGGATGCTGACCTTAACGCTAGGGCCGCGAAAAGTGTAATGACAATACAAAATACTTGAATGGCACAATACAAGTTTCCCATTATTGCCAATGATGATAGGAATCGTTGTTGAGTTGGAATCTTGTACGGCTACGGGCATATCCTCTAGTTAGACCATTCTGAACCTGTCTTTGGCAGAAAAAGAACATCTTAAAGGGAGAGTTTCTCCAACCGGGACAACCTGGTTTTGTTTTTGAATTGCTCTTGTCCTTAGGTTAGATAGTGGGGAGCATTTCTGAAAGCTACCTGTAAGAGCAGGCAGGTGAGAGGAGGTGAAGCGAGGCAGCCAGAGGAGTCTGGAAGAAAGGCGAGCTGACTTGTTGACAGAATGGGGAGCCAGCGAGCTGGTAAGGCAACACAATATTGAGCAGGGCAGCTAAGAGACAGAGAAGCTGGGAGAATGGCAACTTGGCTTTTGCTCAAAAGTCAAGTTGCTCTGACTGAGCAGGAGCCAGACAAGACTCATTGTAGAGCCATGTAAAATGCTGTTGGCTCCGTTGTGTCATCTGACCCCTTTTCTGTCCCTCTGCAGTACTGATACAATGCACTGCAGAGAGTAGGCCAGAAGCTCCCTTTTCTGCCAAGCTGCCATATTGGTGCAGTGAGAACGGAGCTGGGGCGTCTAATGGCCCTGGTTAGGGATGAGCTAGTTGTCTCCTCTAGTGATCTAGGGCCTCACTCTGTTCTGGTGAAACCTGTAGAATCTCTAAAATTGGTTCCAGTCTAGATTTCAAAACTGGAGCATGTGCAGTTTGTCCTAGTTTTCCATTTCTTTGGTTCATTTGTAGCTTCTCTGACTCTCCTGCCTTGGCAAAGTGCACGATTGCACCACTGTTTGTTTGTTTTAATTCTTCCAAAAAGAAATCAGAAGCAAGCTTGGATTGTTACTTATTGCTCGCTTTTGTTCCTCTATGTTAGAACACCACACAAAAAAGAATCAAAAGGTGCAATCACAAAGAACAAGCACATCAAAACACTTTTATTTGTGGAGTCTTTTCCACTGTGCAGACAAGGGAGAGAGAGAAGACAGATAGAGATAGCAGCACTCTGCAGAAACGTCAGGGGGAAAATGGACTTGAAATGTAAAGATCCTTCATTCCTGCAGAATTATCTTCTTCAGCAATTGTATATAGTGACAAAGTTGTGTGTAGTATGTAATTGGAAGTCTCCAAAGCAATCATAATGGTTTGCATCCAGCGCTGTCTTTAGCATATGCGCCGCCGGGGTGCAAAGACCCACCCAGCACCCCCAAATTTAGTTTAGCCCCCAAATTATGCTTATGTCAGACACCACGCCTTATTACGAAAGAAGGGAGGGAAAAGCAACAAACTTTTTTATTTGCTCATTTATTTACAATACACTTGTGTATACAACACCACCACACTTAAACTTGTAAGTATTGTTTAGGCACCTACTTAGGAGAAACATCAGTCGTGTCAAAGGTGCCACTGACCCCGCTGCCGCATAGCAGCTCAACACAATATGTAACATAATATTTTGATGTTAAGAATTAATTTCATGTGCACGGCGCCGTTGTAAATGACAAGTGCCATTGTGGTGAATGATAAGCACTGCTTGCGGCACGGTGCGTCTTTGGTAAATGAGCGCACAAATCCGAAAGCCCTTTAGTGAAACAGTAGGTATACATTTCGGTAATACCTAGGTATATATGTATTTTGTTTTTCTAGCTTGATCAAAATTATTTATTATTTCATAACAGGTAGATAGTTAAGAACTTAGGTGGCTTCAGCGGCGGGCACCCGGCGCCCCCCAGAATTCGATGCCCAGCTGCCCCGCACCCCTTGCATCCCTGAGTAAAGACGGCCCTGTTTGTATCTATTTCTGCACGTGCACGAAGCGTCAATAGAGCGCTTCTGCGCACGCTGCGCAGATCGCTTCGGCGCATCCGAGCGCCACGGAACCCAGATGTAAACACTTCCAGGTCCGCGGTGGTTGGAAACCGAAGCGGTCGCAAACGGAGGTGGTCACAAACTGAGGTATGACTGTACAAGTGCCTGGCTACAATGTGCATTCTACATACAGTGGAACCTCGGTTTATGAACACCTCGGTTTATGAATTTTCGGTTTATGAACACCGCGGACCCATCTGGAACGGATTAATTCATTTTTCATTACTTTCAATGGGAAAGTTCGCTTCAGTTTATGAACGCTTCAGTTTATGAACAGACTTCCGGAACCAATTACACCCATGCTTCAGTTTATGAACACTTCAGTTAAAGTACTCCGCGGACCCATCTGGAACGGATTAATCCACTTTCCATTACTTTCAATGGGAACGTTCGCTTCAGTTTATGAACGCTTCAGTTTATGAACACTGCGGACCGTCTGGAACGGATTAATTCATTTTCCATTACTTTCAATGGGAAAGTTCGCTTCAGTTTATGAACGCTTCAGTTTATGAACAGACTTCCAGAACCAATTGTGTTCATAAACCGAGGTACCACTGTATAGCATAGTCAGTGAGCTAGTTGTTCAACATGCATAATAATCTAAGGATTGATTATTATCAGTAAGTTTGTTCCCCCCCCCTTTGGTAATCTTGTTCCATTGCAAGTTCCTTTCCTTGCTTTCCTTGCTTGTCTTTTTAACTCTGTCTCAAAATAAAATGTTGATTGGGGAATGGGGAGGGAGGGGAAAAAAGGAAGTTGGTTCCACTTTCAGGAAAAATTTGGATTAAAAAATATCAGATGAGGATAATTATGTAAGGAACCACCCCAATTATGTTGCTGCTGCAAAGGTGGGGGGGGGAATAGAAAAAGAGGCGCTCACTTCTTCCTGTTTTTTAATGGATCAAAAAGATCTGGTCTATTGTGACAATGATTAAACTAACTACTAAAGGCAGTTACAAATAAATCAACCCGATAAATTGATGGAGAAATAGATGTTCTTCTAGATGCTTGGAATAACAAGCACAGGGGCGACATGCAGCCTTATGCAGTTTTCAACCTGTTGTAATGTTATTATTTGGAACTTTTGTTGCCGATACATTGTAAAACTTAAAAATATTAACAAAAATAAAATGAAATGAACTGCAGTGGAACCTCGGTTTATGAACACCTCGGTTTATGAATTTTCGGTTTACGAACACCGCGGACCCATCTGTAACGGATTAATTCACTTTCCATTACTTTCAAAGGGAAAGTTCGCTTCAGTTTATGAACGCTTCAGTTTATGAACAAACTTCCGGAACCAATTACACCCATGCTTCGGGTTAATTACGCTTCAGGTTGGGTACTCCGCGGACCCGTCTGGAACGGATTAATCCACTTTCCATTACTTTCAATGGGAAAGTTTGCTTCAGTTTATGAACGCTTCAGTTTAAGTACTCTCTGGACTGTCTGGAACAGATTAAGCCACTTTCCACTACTTTCAATGGGAAAGTTTGCTTCAGTTTATGAACACTTCAGTTTATGAACAGACTTCCGGAACCAATTGTGTTCATAAACCGAGGTACCACTGTACATTACTTCATGTTTAACAAGAGTCAACAACCTATCATGCCTTTTTAAAAACCAACAACCAAAAAACCAACAACAACAAACTCAGAAACAACAACCGAAAAACCCAGTGCTACCAATTAAAGCAGGCATAGGCAAACTCCGGCCCTCCAGATGTTCGGGACTACAATTCCCATCATCCCTGACCATTGGTCCTGTTAGCTAGGGATGATGGGAATTGTAGTCCCAAACATCTAGAGAGCCAGAGTTTGCCTATGGGTGAATTAAAGCAACACGAACTTCTTTCCTTATAAAACTTCCCAACCCTTGAAAGTACAGAATGTCAGAGTTTAAAGGGACACTATCGCTCCTTGCTGTTTTCTTATTAATTCTGCTGGGTGTGCTTCATTTATCAAAAGCAGAGGCTGTTTTGCATATAAATCTCCTGGTGGGAACCCCATCACGGATGCCGCGAAAATAGGATTCTGTTCTGCAGTGGTGACATTCCCCCCCCCACTATTGTGTCAGTAATTAATGGTCACTTCCCATCACAGCGAAACGGTGCAGCGAGAGGGATGATCGCAGCAGAAAGAAGGGGGTTCATTATGCGCTTACCGACAAGCGTTTCAAGTCGGCAGCTTTGCCGGCCGCACATTATTTCTCACAAGCACATCACTTCTGGCAGTCATTCAAGTGATCATTAAAAGAAGAGAAAAGTCAAACATACTTGAAAGTGCTTTGTCATTAGCGTCTTCCGGTCATCTTCAATTTGCCGGAACTTGGCCTTCAGCCCTTTCATTTGTGTTTCCATCCTTAAAACGTACTGGAAATCTCTCTGAGTCCGTAGGTTTAAAACTTCAATGGACTGGGACATGTTCTGAACCTGTTAAGGAAGAACATCAGTTATGCTCTCAGAATATACTGTCTATCTATCTATATACTTAAGTTTTCTTTCTCACATATAAAAATGCTGTTACATCAAACGCTGAATGATACGCCGGCATGTGTCAGCATTCAGATTTGCTAGGCATTTTGCTGAGCTCTGAAATTCACAAGAACAGAGAATTGGAAACACAGTCTCGTTTTGTACAGGTTTGACCCCTTCTAAAATTAATGAGACTGTGGAGGTATAGAATTTGAACCTGTCCCTTTAGCCCATCAAACAACACCTGCAAAAAAGAACATACTGTGGCAACTCAGCAAAAGAGGAACATCGATGCTGAGGCAGAGCTGCATATTTTTACACACATATATATTAAATACTGTAGTAGCCTGAAGCAAGGTCTGTGTGTTGCTTTTAGGTCAGTTCAGGACAGTGCTGGGGATCAGTAACAACCACAGGCTGATATGGAAGCAGTCTCTTATGGCTGCTTCATACATTACACAGTTTAAAGTGCACACCTAAGTGGGTGTGAGTGTGTGGCTAAAAGATGTAAATCCTGTGAAAACAAACACACACACACACACACACACACACACACATTAGGGATGCGGGTGGCACTGTGGTCTAAACCATTGAGCCCAGGGCTTGCTGATCGGAAGGTCAACGGTTCAAATCCCCGTGATGCGTGAGCTCCTGTTGCTCGGTTCCAGCTCCTGCCAACCTAGCAGTTTGAAAGCACGCCAAAAGTGCAAGTAGATAAATAGGTACCACTCTGGCGGGAAGGTAAACAGCGTTTCCGTGTGGCTGCTCCAGTTTCACCAGAAGTGGCTTAGTCATGCTGGCCACAAGACCTTGAAGCTGTCTGTGGACAAACGCCAGCTCCCTCGGCCTATAGAGCGAGATGAGCGCGCAACCCCAGAGTTGTCCGTGACTGGACCTAATGGTCAGGGGTACCTTTACACACACACACACACACACACACACACACACACACACACAGTGGTAACCTGCAAAATTAATGCCTTGTGCAACGAACAACTCGCAAGACGAAAGCTTTTTGCATTGCGCGAGGTGTCTCGTAAGACGAAGTTTCCTGTGGCTGCGCTTCGCAAGACGAATAGTAACACATTAATTAAATGGGTAGACAACCGCGCTTCGCAAGACAAAATTTTTGCTTACGAAGCGACTCGCAGAACGAATTAATTTCATCTTGCGAGGTACCACTGTATGTGTGTGTGTGTGTGTGTGTGTATGTGTGTGTGTGTGTATATATATATATATATATATATATATATATATATATATATATATATAAACATTAGCTTAAGCTCCTGCTTAGAGATGCTTGAGGATTACATGCATGCTGTATTTTTAAATAAAATGACTGGACTCACATTTCCCAGACTGCTAGGGATATCCAAATGCAGTTACCTTTGGTACTGATACTTAGAAATCATACCGAAATGCATACAAAAGTCATACTTCAGTGTAAAACGCCAAAGTAAGGCCTATTTCATGAAAAATATGTACAAAAATAATGCACTTTTTTAAAGCTCCCAGGCTGATACAGAAACAGAAAATGGAATGGGTTTAAGAACAGATGTGAAAGTAATGCAGATCAAAAATAGACTGAACCATCCATCTCTACTCCTGGTCAAATATGCACCTGGCAAACCTTGTTTGCTGTCATCAGTGGTATATGGCTCAGCCACTCACCTGACCTCCAGTTGGTTGCATTGCTGCATACCAGGCGGTACAGAGGTTGCCACAGTGCAAATGCACCTACAGCCTTGCCTCTGCCACCATGTTTGCACCCTGTCAACCGCCCCTTCCCAGTACGCAGATGCGGTCAGGTGAGGGCCACCGCACCACCCCACCTTCTGGCTTTCATACACATTTTCTGGGTGTGCCTCCAGCTTTTCATATTTTAGCGCCTGCCTCTTCCCCACTGTAAAACTGCTAAAAGTTCCCCTCTTCCTGAGCTTCAGATACAGGTAGGTTGTTGAGGAATGCAGGAAGGATGGAGGGGAAGGCAGAGCCCCTGCTGTTCTCACAGAGCTTGCTGGGCAGCCTTTGGATGTCATCTATGGTGGTTAACTGAGGGATGAAGACCAAAGGGTTCAGGGGTCTAGGACCAGATACAGCCTCAGAAATACAAAAACAAAATAAAACAGGGTGGCATCTGAATGGGGAATTTTCAGGTGCACCAAAGAGGAGAGTGACTGCTTTTTTTTTAGTACAATACTGTACTTGACTTTGGATGGATGTTTTCTTGTGCTAATTTGAGGTCACTCAAGAACTCTGGGCTCTCAGCAACCGATTCATCACTTTCAGTATGGTTTCTTGATTGCATTAGGACATTGGGCCTTTGCTCACCCAAGAACTCTTTAGCCTAGGGAGTCAATTGGATTGTACGCGTCAAATTCTGTGATGCAGTTTTGGTTCAAACAAAGATGCCCTATTTTATGGGGGAAATGTGCATACAAAATGCATAGTTTAAAGGGAAATGCATGGAAACGCAAAACATGCATTTTAAGGCTGGAATGTGTACAAAAACACATAAGAGGTGCATAATAAATTCAAATAGTAAGAATAATAAAAGCACGTTTTTGAGCATTTTAAAAATCCAAAATAATGGGATGGAAGGGACCTATGATTGATAGAAAATGCAACAGAAATAGGCTTCCCTATTCAGCTGCTGCTTTTTAAAAATGTATAATGTATCAGATAACACAAAAATGTTAAGTATTCTAGCTCAGGAACTGGCAAATTTGATTTCATTACTTCTCAGTTCATAATCCCAAAATACTATGCAAAAGAAATGTCCAGATGGGATTTTCAATAAGGGAAAAAATAAAATGAAGTAGGGAGGCTGAAAAGACCAAAAATGTGGTGTGTTTTTTTGGGGGGGGAGCTGCCACACAGATAAAATATAGTGTGCTTCTGCTGATGTTTCAAGTGCTGTGAACCATATTATGTGGCTTCTCAGAAGTATGGCATCTTCTTGATGGGGGGGGGGGTTGCCACCATCCTTCGAAAGGATTTATTATGAGAGTGATTCTAGCAATATTCAGACCTCAGTGGCCTTAGAACTACTACTAAAAGAAAAGGACGACCAGAAGTATAACCACCTTCTATGCTGAAGGGCAGAACTGCTGACATAAGTGGCTACTCCATGTCAAGTTCACCCCCCACCTACCATATCAATTCCGGGCAATCCTAGTGCTGGTGTGACATCACCACTCCCACTCTGAATCACTGCAAGATTTGTTGAAACACTGGGATCAGGGTCTTTGATGTGGGGTCATGGTTTTAGTTCAGCCCTGACTCTTGATACATTGGAGTGCATTTATTTATTTTTCTTTCAGAGTCCCCGAATTCTATACTTTCCTGCTATGCTCCTTTTTGATGTGCCTGTGCTTTGGAAGATGCGAGACAGTGATATTTGTTCAAGTACTGTACAAACTGTCTCATTCCCCCCCCTCCCTGAACTATGTTAGTGTTTTCTTCTGCAAGTAGTTGGAAGTACAACCTGCACATTGGACATTGGTGTCCAGACATATACCCACAAATGCCTCGACATTTCCTTTTGCAGTCGGCCTTTCTCACACTGTACTGGAAGCAGCTTCCTCCAGCACCTTGAGATTCAAGAGGGAATTGTTGTGGTATAAACTGCAGAGTGGAGAGCCATGGTGCCCACATGGAAGTCCGTCCATGGTGCTTTTGTTCCAACCTTTGTGTGTGCCAACTGACTCCCTGGCTTCCTCCCTTATCAGCCAGGAGGAAGCTCCATATTGAAATGCATTATACCTTGGAATACTTTCACGGTCTGCTTGTGAGCTTCCAGTGGCATCTTTCAGTACTAGAACAAGATGCAGATGGCCACCAGCAATTAGAAGCTGGACAGCCAGTAAAGTCTTAAGGGTATCCAGCGCTGTGGTGCAAGAATCCTCCGGCGCGCCCCCTGATGGCAGTAGCGCGTGGCTGAGGGGCGGAGATGGAGGATGGCGGAGCCTGGACGGCGTGCACCACCTTGCAGGGGGGTGGCCTGGGTGCAGAGCCCACCTCCCGCAGAGGGGGCTGCTCGGCCTCCCACCCTGGACCGGCCCCTCCTTGGTGCCTCCTTCCAGCGGCCGCTCCGGGATGCGGCGGTGGCGCGCGGCCATTGAGCTTCCTCCATGAAGCAGAATCAGCGAGAGTCCTGCCTAGAGTGGCAGCAGGTGCGTGGTACCACTCTAGGCAGAAGTCTTGCTGATTCTGCTTCATGGAGGAAGCTTAATGGCTGCACACTACTGCCACCATGGGGGGTGGGGGTGGGGTGCCAGCAGCAGCTGCTCCCAGACACCAGCCGTTCAGCGCCCCTGGTGGCCAGGCGCCCTGGCGCCTTGCGCCACCCAGCCCAGGCCTAGAGACGGCCCTGTGGACAGCAGATAAAGGTAAAGAAAGGCAAAGGTGTGGGAAAGTTGAGGGTGGCAAGAGAGGATATATTGATTATTAATATCTTTCCTAACTTGCGCCAGGAAGTTTCTTCACTTAGCAGAATGCATTCCCCTTTTACGCAGGAGAAAACCGGTTGCAGACTCGTGTGAGCCTCTTAAGACAACAAACAATTCAATCTAGCTTGCCCAGATTGAGATACGGTGGTACCTTGAGTTACAAATGCCTCAGGTTACAAATGCTTCAGGTTACAAACTCCGCTAACCTGGAAGAGTTACCTCGAGTTGAGAACTTTGCCCCAGGATGAGAACGGAAATCGTGTGCTGGCAGCGCAGTGGCAGCAAGAGACCCCATTAGCAAAAGCACGCCTCTAGTTAAGAACAGTTTCAGGTTAAGAACGGACCTCCGGAACGAATTAAGTTCGTAACTAGAGGTAGCACTGTATGTTCTATTATTCCTGGTAGGACCCCTTTGATCGCTCCCAAAAGAATAAAGACACAACAGTCTTATTCATAAGTAACAAAAAGTAGTTTTACTCACGATCAGGCAGAGCACAGTGTGATCCCTGAAGGCAAGCTTTAGGCTTAAAGTTACAAACATGTACAAACAGGTTTACCCCCATATGGGAGACAACCTGGGGGACTGCTGGCTGGCAGCAGTACAGTCCAGGTGAATCAGGAAGTTCACAGGACGAAAAAGAAGACCGAAGAGAGGGAGGTGGCTGAATGACTTGCCCTTTTGCCAGGTATGGAAAGGTCACACCCACCTACTAGTTACATGCAAGAAAGGATGCTCCAGGTCAGGAGGAACAGGAAGTTTTGACTGGCTGGACCAACATCCTATGCATTCTCATTCTAGCAAAACAGGTAATGTTGTCATAGCTGCCAAGTTATCCCTTATTTTAAGGGATTTCCCCTTATGCTGAATAGGCTTCCTCGCGAGAAAAGGGAAAACTTGGCAGCTATGAATGTTGTACTTAACTGCTCCCAGTTAAGGACCCCAGTTAAGGACATCCCACAAAAGGACCCCTGGACGGTTAAGTCCAGTCAAAGGCGACTATGGGGTTGTGGTGCTCATCTCGTTTTCAGGCTGAGGAAGCTGGTGTTTGCTCACAGACAGCTTTCAGAGTCATGTGGGTAGCACAACTAAACCGCTTCTGGTGCAACGGAACATGGTGGCAGAAACCAGAGCGTACGGAAACGCCGTTTATGTTCCCGCTGCAATGGTACCTATTTATCTACTTGCACTGGTGTGCTTACAAACTGCTAGGCTGGCAGGAGCCGGGACAGAGCAACAGAAGCTGACCCATTGCACGGATTCAAACCACCGACCTTCTGATCAGCAAGCCCAAGAGGCTCAGTGGTTTAGACCACAGCGCCACCCATGCCCCATAGGGCAGCAGGACTGAGCAGGCATACAAGTCACCCAGTCACAGTCTTCGACCACTGGGGTAAGGTGTATTTTATTTCTGTTTAAGTTAAATCAATGAATCCACGTGCAAATTGTATGCGGGTGGGTGCCTTCTTCTTTGGTCATTTCCTCATTTTCGGCGCTGCTTAAATGACTACCTAGAGTAGGTGGACCTCTGGCCTGATGCAGCAAGGCACACTTTAAACTTTTAAATTTGTAAACCAGCTCAGCCCTGAGGGGTAGGCAGGGTCAGAAGTTCCCACAGATGCAGAGAAAACAATGCTATGGATTTGTGATCACTTAATCTTCTGTAACTCTGCTCCTAGTTTAAAAAGACTGCAAAGCTGGTATTTCATCAAAATGCAGATTTGCTACTTATCTAGCTCTTAACGCTTTTTGAGAAACTGCCAGTGATAATAGCAAATCCACAACTTTTATTATCCCTGTCGCTATGCAAGTCAAGCAAATAAAACACCCCTTAGAACTGTGACAAAACTAGGGCTGTTTGTTTTGCTAGAGTTGTTGTTAATCGGAATCTGTAAGAAGATTCAATGCGACATAAACGGGAATTTCCTTGCATACTCAATGTGATGAAATTAAAACAATTTTATTAGGGCTGTACTCAATATCATTCAGATTTGCTTTTGTGGCTGAAAATACTATGGGGAAGAAATAGTTCCAGAAACATTGATTGTGTGAATAGTTTTTTCCTGAATATTGTTCAGAAAAACTGAGTAGTAGTCATTATTCAGTGTAGAACCCACTGAGTTTAAGGAGCATTAATTCCAATGGGCCTACTCTGAGTAAAATTTAGTTGAATACAACCCACTGTTTCCCATCATTGCTGCCACTACTTGGGTGCCATTTTATTTCCCAGCCTGTTCCTTCAGCCTGCAGTACTTCCTAGATTAGTTACACAATTGATTCCTCACAATCTGGGATCACACAGTGAATAGGATAATGCCACATGGCTAAGTAACCAATCAGATTTGCCTACATGATGTTGTCACTGAGAGCAAGCAAAGTCAATGAAGAGCGAGAGCAAGTGAGTATGTTTTTTGTGAGGAGTGCCAAAATACACTGTTGAAAAGGGGAGAGTTGGTGGGTTTTTTTTTGCCACTGCTGTACACGTTCATAAAAATACAGGAGAAGTCGGAGTTTGTGCAGAATATTTTGGGTTTTCTAAGCAAGACCTGTGGCAAGGGTGGGGCTTATGGTAAAAATCACAAAGCACGCTACAATTTGATTTAATGTCTGGACTGGACAAATTCATGGAGAAAAGGTCAGGTTTTAACTAATGGGCAGTTAATCCTTTTAAAAATGTAATGTATTGATTACAGCCACAGACCAATATAATTCGTTACACTCGAATAATATGCATCAAAAAGATATGGATGAATTTACCGAAGAACAAAAAAAAAAGAAGTTCTCGCTTTACCATCTGCTTCCACATTTGTACGGTATTAAAGAGACAAGGAATTTAGCTACCTTATATGTAACATAGATATAGAATTGACAATTACGCAAAAAGATATCACAGTTTCAGTGGATCTTCTTGTTGAGTTCTTAATAAAGGGGGTGGAGGCACAGGCTCTTTGGGCTCCATATACAAATTGCAGTGTCTTTCTGATTTCACAAAGATGAAGTCATTCACCAAGAAGAGTCTTATTGAGCTGAAGGGCAGAGCCAAGAAAAACTACATGGCCAGAGGCTGAACAGCTCTGAGAACTAGTTTCTGCGAGACGAATGATGGTGAAGCACTGTTGCCTTTCCGCCTTTCCAGAGAAGCAGCCTAGAGATGTCTGACTGGCTGCTGTACCAACAGGAAATACTGGGCGAGGTAGATTCAGAAGCTTTTGTTATTCTGGAAGTGATCTACTTTACTTCAATAGGTTGTCTATCAAGGATGCAGTTTATAGCTACAGTTATGGAAAGCATCAGTGCTGTGAAATTGCCGGAAAGCCTTGAGAGCATTTTAGTGCAAGAGTGTAAATGGCATGGCCCCTTTGTCTGTTAACAAACAAACCCAGAATGGGAGCAGCTACACAAATATTCCCTTATTATTTTAAAACTGAAGTCTATAACCTCACCCTCCACCACCGTGCTCATGAATTCTTTTATTGTGGAAGACAGTTTGCTTTTATTTCACAATGCCTGAGCCAATGTAACATCTGAAACTTCGAAGAACAGTAGCACGACAACAACCCAGCTGTTTTTAAAGCCTTGTGGCTATGTGTGCCTATTGATGTGGAATATTGCCTTTATCCTGGTTTGCCCTCATGTTGCGATTTCTTAGAACTGGTCCACACATATGGATCCCTTGCCTACTTTTCTGCACTTGATGACTGCACAATTGATGACTAGCCTTGAATCACAGCTTATCTCTGGAGCCAGTTGTGGGTTTCTCGGTGGAAAAACTCTACTGTGGAGAGAAGGATTCCATGCTTTGATGTATGACATGAAAACAAACACTGCATTCATTCATTCGACCGTTCATTTGTTGGTAGTGGGCCACCCTCTTTATTCTGCATACATTTACTGCCACTCCTACCCATAATCTTATTAATTTGGTGTATGGAAGAGAAACCTTAAAAAACCTGCAGAAACAGTTCAATAATATCAGATTCCAGATCTTCAACAGGGATAGCCTACCATGTTAAGTGTAGCCTATTTCAAGAGAGTTTCTTAAAGCTGAATTGAAGAGGCTTTCTCATTTCCTGAGTGTAGACACTAGCCACCAAAGAAAGGACTTTTGACTTGTAAAATGGTATTACGGAAAGGTCATAGGCTTGCTACCTTTTCACGTGGCAAACTGTGGACAATTCAGACTGCAGCCGTATGCTCACTTACCTGGGAGTAAGTCCCACTGAAAACTCTGGGACTTAATACTGAGCACTTATGTGTAAGTCTGTCAGGAACCATGTCAGTCAGCACAACAAGAAGGACATCAAGGGGCTTATTATTTATCAGCAAGTATTACCCAGGTGGCGCTGTGGGTTAAACCACAGAGTCTAGGGCTTGCTGATCAGAAGGTTGGCGGTTTGAATCCCTGCAACGGGGTGTGCTCCCGTTGTTTGGTCCCAGCTCCTGCCCACCTAGCAGTTCAAAAGCACATCAAAGTGCAAGTAGATAAATAGGGACTGCTCTGGCGGGAAGATAAACAACGTTTCCGTGCGCTGCTCTGGTTCGCCAGAAGCAGCTTTGTCATGCTGGCCACATGACCTGGAAGCTGTCTGCGGACAAATGCCGGCTCCCTTGGCCTATAGAGCGAGATGAGCGCAGCAACCCCAGAGTCAGACACGACTGGACCTGATGGTCAGGGGCCCCTTTACCTTTACCTTTTTATAATAACAGAAGTACAGTGTTGAGTAAACATCTAAAATACCTGCCTGCAAAGGGGTGGGGAGCTCTTGCTGCCTGGAAGCAGTGGCTCATGAAGAGATACAATATGTATCCTCCTCTACAGGTTATTTTTCTCTCTGCCATGCCCCAACATTTCATTCTGTCAAGACTAACTCAGAATGAGAGACCACTTCCTCTGATGGTATCACTGACTCTCACCTAGGGACATTGGTCATAGACAACTGAGCCTGAGACCACAAGCCCAGGAAATTTTAAAATAAAAACTAATTTAGAAAATATTCCAGGAAATGATGGCCCATCAGAGCTGGCTGCCAATCCGGGGTATAACAATAAAACCATAAACAGGGTGGTGATACAATGACCACTGCAATCAACACAAGATAATATCACCAAGGCAACTATCTGTAAACAAACAATAAACATCCATAAAAATGGATGAGCACTTTATTTACTCTGTTTGCAATTGTTCAAGATAAAAACTCTCCTTCATGGATCACTGTATGGAAGTGAGAGCTGGATCATAAAGAAGGTGGATAGCTGAAGAATTGATGCTTTTGAATTATGGTGCTGGAGGAGACTCTTGAGAGTCCCATGGACTGCAAGAAGATCAAACCTATCAATTCTGAAGAAATCAGAAGGACAGATCCTGAAGATGAGGCTCCAATACTTTGGCCACCTCATGGGAAGAGAAGATTGCCTGGAAAAGACCCTGATGCTGGGAAAGATGGAGGGCACAAGGAGAAGGGGACGACAGAGGACGAGATGTTTAGACAGCGTTATAGAAGCTACCAACATGAATTTGACAAAACTCTGGGAGGCAGTGGAAGACAGGAGCGCCTGGCGTTCTCTGGTTCATGGGGTCACGAAGAGTCGGACAGGACTAAATGGCTAAACAACAACAAAGATAAAAACTACCGTATATACTGGCGTATTAGACGGCTTTTGAACCCAGGAAATTTTTTTCAAAAGTTGGGGGCCCGTCTTATACGCCGGGTCCAAGAATCTGCGGTCACCGCATACGGTGGGGGGAGCTCAAAAACGGCCGCATCCCCACTGTATGCAGTGACCATATGAACGCAAAGAAGCGTGCTCGGGAGGGGGCTGCTCCCCGCCAGGGAGAATGGCTCCCTCATGGCTTTGTCACCTGGATCAGCGCAGAGATACAGTTTTGTGTATTTCATTGGTGTCAAGCTGCTGCCTCTTCTCTTTTTGTCAGCGCAAAGCAAAGGGATCTCTCCGTCTCTCTCTCTCTCTCTCCGCTCTCTCTTTCACTGCTGCTCAGCGTCTTTCGCTGGCTGTGTGAGCTTCCGATGTCTCTGCCCCTCTATCGCTATCCTCTCTATGGTTTCTTTCCCCCCCTTTGCTCGATTTCTCTGCCTCCCTCTCCCTCTCCCTCTCCCTGGCTTCTATTCCCCTTTTGCTCACTGAGCCAGCCTCGTTGTCTCTCTCTCCGCTCTCTCTTTCACTGCTGCTCAGCGTCTTTCGCTGGCTGTGTGAGCCTCCGATGTCTCTGCCCCTCTATCGCTATCCTCTCTATGGTTTCTTTCCCCCCTTTGCTCGATTTCTCTGCTTCTCTATCTCTCCTCTCTCTGGCTTCTTTCCCCCTCTCAATAACTAAGCAAACAAACAAACAAACAAACAAACCACCATTTCCCCGGCTGCAGACTTGAGTGCTGGAGAAGACAGCCTCCCCTCCCCTCCCCGCCAAAAAAGGGCTGGAGTACACCCCAAATTCTATATTTTAACTTGAAAAGTAAGGGGTCGTCTTATACGCCCAGTCGCCTTATACGCCAGCATATACGGTATTTGGGAAATAAACTACTTTGCCATTTTTATGGATGTTTATTGTTTCTTTACAGATAGTTGGCTTGGTGATATTATCTTGTGTCGATTTCCAATCTGGGGGGCAGTGTACCCTTGATTGGTCTTCAGCACCACCTCCAGACCCCCTAAAAAATTACTCGGTGCAGAAGCCCAGAGCCAAAGGGATAATGACCATGTAGCAGCAGGAAGCGTCATATTCCTGAGACTCTTTGGAGGGAGGGAGACAGAGCCACACGCCCCAGAGCAAGGTTAACACTCCAAGAAAAGGGATAGGCAGCAGAGTGAGTAATAAAACAGCACAATTTGTGCTTAGCAGTCACAGGTGCAATATCTACTTCTGCTCAGCAATTAGAGAGCCTTTAGATCTGCTGGACAGCTCCCTGTTATCAGTAATAGGACAGGCATCTGAGCCAAACACCACCATAGGCAGAGATGTGGTTGACTGGAAGCAAGCAAGGTCTAGTGAATCAATCAAAGATATGGCAGGCAAGAGGTCACTATGGAGGTTGAGCTGGGGCACAGAATGGGTACTTCATTCAAAGTGTTGGTGCTGACCTTTAAAGCCCTAAACGGCCTTGGCCCAGTATACCTGAGGGAGCGTCTCCACCCCCATCGTTCTGCCCAGACACTGAGGTCCAGCTCTGAGGGCCTTCTGGCGGTTCCCTCACTGCGAGAAGCAAAGCTACAGGGAACCAGGCAGAGGGCCTTCTCGGTAGTGGCGCCCACCCTGTGGAACGCCCTCCCATCAGATGTCAAAGAGATAAATAACTACCTGACATTTACAAGACATCTGAAGGCAGCCCGGTTCAGGGAAGTTTTTTAAGTGTGACATTTTAATGTATTTTAAATTTTTGTTGGAAGCAGCCCAGAGTGGCTGGGGAGGCCCAGCCAGATGGGCGGGGTACAAATAAATTATTATTATTAATTCATTTTTCACAGCAGTTCTTTCATGGCACTCAGTTTGGGAATTACTAAATTGGCTGTGGCAATTAGGTAGCACTGAGTATCACCATTTCTCTTTAGATTATTAAAAGCTAAAATTGGAAAACCGGCCACTAATGCCTGATTATCTTTAGAACTCTTTATTCTCTAGCGCAACAACTTCTGTTTTCAGCGTGGCACACAAAATTACAATATATATTGCAAATCTACAAAAGAGATGATGGTGATTATTAAAAAGTTCTTTTTTTTGTTGCCCACAGAAGCTGTTTTTCACAAAACACTTATTGGGGAGACTGTCAGCACCGCTAATTGCAATTCTTGGGGAAACACAAGTGCTGCTTTTGCAGAAATTATGGGCGGACTTTGTCTGTAGTATGTTTGCTACGCATTGTCACCTTCTGTGTCAGGAGCTCGCTGCCCTGTGCTGTTTAACATTAAGAAGAGAAAGTGGATGTCGATAACTTTTAAAATGGAAAATAAAAATAGTATTTAAAAGGGAGTGAAAGAACATATTTCCACGAGCATCTTAATAGGCAAAATGAAGGTTATCTGGTGACCATACTCACCTTTTCCAGTAGCTGTCTAAGCTGCTTGCTCTTGGCATCTCTGGAGCACAGGTTTTGTTCTGGAGCAACCACAGTGCAAATGCACCTTCCATCTGGGTCTTGGGCGGAACTATAGACTTGCCATCCTTCTTTGGGGCTGATTTGAGTCTGTGAACAAGAAATAATGGGGCACTATAATAAACAAGCACAGAACGGAGAGAAAGAGAAATGGGGTTTCATTTGCAGGTGACCATTTTATTTATTTATTAAATAAATTGAATCTGTACAGTGTTCCATTGCATAAAATCTCTTCAGTAGTTTGCATAAAGTTATAGGCAAAAATCAGCAATTTAAAAACAGGTTGACCTAAAAATTTCAAAAAAGGAAAAGCCAGTGGTTTAAAATATATGCATTATAAGGTATATCAAAATACACGCCAGCTTTACCATACCAGAGTAGGCAGGCTTGAACTAAAAGGGTTTTTAGCAAGCATTGAAAAAAAGTACAGCAAAGTATAGCCTAATCTCATCTTTTCCAGAAATGGCAATTTACTCTAGGAATGATGTGTGCCGGTGATATATTTCAATTTGCAGTTGGTGCCATCTCTATGTCCCTTTTCAGATCAATCCCTCCATGTGGTCGGTGAATTTGTATGGAGGGAACAGATGAACGAACGCCTTAGGCTTATGTTAGTACACCCATTGCCTGTGCCCTGTCTAGTGCAGGCATATCCAACTCCCAAGAGACTGTGATCTACTCCCACTATAAAAAAACTGGTAGTGATCTACCCATTGGATTGACCAAAGTTGTTGAGATTATTTTGGGGAGGAAGACCCAAAGTTGCTGAACTTTTTTGGGGGGCGATCGCTCAGGATCACACGATCGACCAGGATCGACCGGGGCACACCACAAATCGACCGGTAGATCGCGATCAACCTGTTGGGCAGCCCTGACTTAGTGAGTACTTTGCTACAATCAGCTGAAGACAGCAAGAGGATGTTCTGATGTCAGAGGCATGGCAAAGAAGCACCAATTGTGCTTCTTGCGCCTCTTTAGTGCTGTGGTTGGCAGGGCTGGAGCTGGGACCTTGTGTTTGCAAAGCATTTACTCTCCCACCAAGCTGTGGTGTTTCCTTACTTCCCTCAGAGGAACCAGATGACCATAGATGAAGCTTCCATATGGAACGGAAATCTCTAAATTACCTACACCCCAACAGTTATAAAGAGAAAATGAAACAATTCACCCTTTGTGCCTTTTTAATTTCTTTTCAAAAAGGGCAGAGGTCCTGATCCAGCAAGAGATATCCGAATGCACAAGGCTTACTTATAGCCTGCTTATGTGGGTTAAGATATGAGAGGTTACTGTTTCTCCTCTCACTGCTCACTAAGGGCCAAAGCAGACCTTACTTTAATTGTGTTAGTGATCATGCTTCACCCTGATTTCGACCCTGGAGATGGAGCCATGGTGAACAGGGAAGTTACTCATTGGATGGGCTGCGTCTTCCAGTATGTGAATATCTGTGCAAGGATTTGGACACTAAACCTCTGTTTTGCTCCATACGTTTGCAGAGCACAATTTACTCCAAGTGGATTGATGGCTGGATCAGCACTTAACTTCAACTTGGCCAAAGGAGCTTGTCTGCTAAAAGGAGGAGTGCAAAGCTGACAATAAATAAAGAATAGAATAAAATAAAATAAACGGCAGGCCATGCATGTCATGTAAAGCTGCTCCTGACTTTGACCTATGATTGACACTCATGCCCACACAAGATACAAGGTGTGATGTTTTTCTAACTGCAGAAGAGGAACCACAACCTCACAAGTGTCTTCTTCTGTGATGTTACCAGGGCCGTCTTAAGTATATCGGGCGCCCTGGCGCAGTGGTGTGACAATCCCTCTGGTGCCCCCCCGCCCCATTTCCCAGCAGCAGTGCGGCACCCCTCTGGTGGCCCGGTGGCCTGGTGCCCCGCGCCACCCAGCCTTGCCCTAGGGCTGGCCCTGGATGTTACCATGTTAACTACTGATGGTTGTAACTTTGGCATCACGCCCAGACATACAAGAAATGCAGACTAAGTTGTAGCCTACCAACTGTCCACACACACAAAAGTGACAGCACAACACAGACCCAAAACAAATTGCTTAATAAAAGCATTAGACAAAACCAGGAAATCAGCCCTGAGTGCTCCCTGGAAGGACAGATCGTGAAGCTGAGGCTCCAATACTTTGGCCACCTCATGAGAAGAGAAGAATCCTTGGAAAAGACCCTGATGTTGGGAAAGACTGAGGGCACTAGGAGAAGGGGACGACAGAGGACAAGATGGTTGGACAGTGTTCTCGAAGCTACGAACATGAGTTTGACCAAACTGCGGGAGGCAGTGCAAGACAGGAGTGCCTGGCGTGCTATGGTCCATGGGGTCACGAAGAGTCGGACACGACTAAACGACTAAACAACAACATAGACAAAACCATTCAACACACCCAAGACACAACAGAGAAAGCATGCATTGGGCTAGAAGTTGTGCAGTTATGTTTTAATTGTTTTAGGAAAAAGATAGCATTGACATCTTTTTGTTTTAAAAAACGAAGAAGAAAGGTTTACATGTCTACAATTATTGGATTGCACACTGCTTGGCTTTTCTCTAGGGTTAATCTCACACAGCCCTCCCCAGACACAAGGCAGCAAAGGATTTGAACGAGATGCAGGAGTGTTAATAATTTTTAAAAAATAATCGCAGAAATATGAAGAAACAAGACTGCAAGGCATTTTTCTACCTCCAAAACCTTTCAAGCCTCAGAGGACTTTGTGAGGTAGAGAGTAGATATTGCAAAGTAGACTAGTCATTAGCAGAGCTGAAAATAGATCTGGGAAGCACACTGTTTTAAAAAAAGTCAGTGTCAAATTAAAATGTCTCACCTAGACTGGATATGCAGAGGCAGCAGAAAGTGAGGGTAGAATCCTAGTGGCAGTGGAAAAGATGGAACGACTCTGGACTGTGGTGATAACAACATCTTTTAATGTTCCTCTACAATTGAAACCAAACTCTCTCACTGCAAACAGAAAACTAGCACAGTAGTTGGAGGGAGATGCAAGCTCCTCCTTCCTGATGTGCTAGTTATCTACTTGTAGGGAGCTTTTACATGAGGGAACATGCAAAACCAGCATCCTTTACCTCCAGTCTGAAATGCCACAGCCCATTACACCATCGTTGGGCTTTAACCACCCAATTTCTACCCATATGCAAAGGGTCTTCTAAGGATGTGCTCTGTCCTTACTTTATAGGTGGAGGCAAGTAAGAGGAGCAGGCATTCAATGCTTTGTGGACATGCATGGGTACCGGACATATTACACAAATCGAGAATATGCATACTGACAATTACAACTAAGGAAATAGGGCGGCTTCTAAAATACATATCCCAGGTGTCAACAGCCAGTGTTAAAAGGTGCATCTTCAGCATACATCTAATGAATGTGCCATATACATCTCTGTGGAGAATGAATTCCACAAATTAGGGAGCTTTGCCTACTTCAAGAACAGGTGTGTATGAACTGATGGTTTAAGTTAGTGCTTTTATATATATATAAAACCTAACTGGGTTCCTGTACTTCTCTTCTGCTTGTAGCTTTCAGGTGGAACTTTTCCTTCAGTTATAATAAAGGAAGGATTTCGAAGTCCTGGTTATGAATTGCTCCCCGCCCCCCTGAACACAAACACAACAGCTTGCAATGTGCCATGTTAGTCCGCCCATTCCCTGATTGAGTCTTTTCATGTATATGGCGGGGATGGGCCTGCTAAACTACACACAAACACACACACACACTTCAGCATTTACTGTACATTGTACCAGGTACATATTAAAGAGAATGGTCAAACTGACAACAAATATATTTGAGGGCCAACCAACACCATCTGCACTGTGAGGAGGATGAAGAGAGTGAAGAAGGCAGCTGAAGACATCAGGATCTTATCCAGACGGACTGTGCCCTCCCCCACCTGGCCAGCTTTACAAGTTACAGCATTTGTCCAAGTTCTTTAAAATTCTAAACTGCCTCGGCAGAAAGGCAATATATAAATGCAATGAATGAATGAATGAACTGGTGCCTCTACAGCACAGACTTGCATAGAGTGCTCTTCACATTCAGCCATGAAGCCCACTGTGTGACCTAAAAGTGGAAGAGGGCATAGCTGCCAAGTTTTCCCTTTTTTCACGAGGAAGCCTATTCAGCATAAGGGAATTTCCCTTTAAAAAAGGGGATTACTTGGCAGCTATGGAAGAGGGGTGTAGAACTATGGACTCCTTGGAAGAAAGCTGGGAAATTAATAAAATGAATATATCAGCATCCTTTCAGAACAATCCTATACATGCACATAATTATAGGCCCATTGAAGTAACCATCCACACTACTAACTTAAAACATTAGAATAACTGAAAGTAAGGTAAAGGTAAAAGGTAAAGGACCCCTGGACAGTTAAGTCCAGTCAAAGACAACTATGGGGTTGTGGCGCTCATCTCGCTTTCAGGCCGAGGGAGCCGGCGTTTGTTCACAGACAGCTTTTCGAGTCATGTGGCCAGCATGACTAAACCAGAGTGCATGGAAACTCTGTTTACCTTCCTGCCACAGCAGTACCTATTTATCAACTTGCACTGGTGTGCTTTCTAACTGCTAGGTGGGCAGGAGCTGGGACAAAGCAACCGGAGCTCACTGCGTTGCGCAGATTCAAACTGCCGACCTTCCAATTGAAAGAACAGCTTATACACAACATAATTTTCATTCATTGTCATTCCGTCCTTAAACTATTGCTTATGTAGCCAAAATGGCAAGAGCCATACACAGAAGGGAGGTATCAGCAGACTTGGGTTAACCTTGTTTGCAGAAGTACTTATTTCTTTTTAAGAAAAAAAAACAACAACCCTGGGGATTGGGGATCCCCCAAAACAGCCCCATGAGGATTGAGCACCCTCACTGTCCATGGAATTCTGCCATACTGCTGAGAGAGGAAAAACAGAAAACTAGGTGGAAGGGAAATGGAATGGGCTGATTAGAAAAGGAGGACCGAGGAAGAGACATAGATATTTAAAGGTGGATAGAAGAATCTCATTGTCTGAATTGGTCATTTCCTGGTCACAATGTAAAGCTATTTTTATAGGTCCGGGGGGGGGGGGGGAGTGAGACCTGCCAAAGATTAAATCATAGATTTTAATTTAGTTATTACAGATGTCGTAAAATTCTGCCAAAAATGTAAAAGGAAGCAGTAATGGCTGCAACTTACAGCAATAGTCAGGAACAGAAATCAGTCAAGTGAATACAGTGGGTATTCATTCACACAGTTGTTTCAAGTCTGCAAATAGTACATAATTAGTAACTTTTTTTTAACAGTGCCCTGGCAATTCTTTTACATTGAAATGAATGTAAGTCACATAAGTCATGTAAATAGTTCTGTAACTTACACTGAATAGCAGACATTGAGAGCTATAACATAGTGTTTGGTAGAAACCGAACTGCAGTGGAATGGAAATGGTGCTAATTGTGACAATACAGGTCAGAATGCATATTGCTGCCTTATTGCATCTGTAGTAGTTATGACTGAGTACTAAGGTGTCTACCCCACCCAACTCCTCTGAGGCAGACAGGATTGAAGTGCCTAGAACCCTGAACAGAAGCAACATTTTGTTTCAGGGCTTTAAAAGGTAAAAGGACCCCTGACCATTAGGTCCAGTCATGACCGACTCTGGGGTTGTGGTGTTCATCTCGTGTTATTGGCCGAGGGAGCCGGTGTACAGCTTCCAGGTCATGTGGCCAGCATTACAAAGCCACTTCTGGCGAACCAGAGCAGCGCATGAAAACGCCGTTTACCTTCCCGCTGTATCGGTACCTATTTATCTACTTGCACTTTGACGTGCTTTCGAACTGCTAGGTTGGCAGGAGCTGGGACTGAACAACGGCAGCTCACACTGCCGCGGGGATTCAAACCGCCGACCTTCTGATCAGCAAGCTTCAGGGCTTTACCTAAGACATTAAAAAATAAGATTGACTTATAATTTTCTAAAAATAATTCAAATGCTGAAAAGGTAACAAATACAATCTGTTTTGTCACACAATCTTTTTATATATATATAAAAAAAATACACATTGCAAAGGGGGATTCAAACCATAGCACACACGACAATCACGTTAGCTCAGAGTGCATTTTCTGGAGCAAGAAAAGCTGCAGTTTCCCGGTAACAAAACACTGCAACACAAAGGCTGGGAAAGTGCAACACTCCCACCACAAAGAAGTGCAGCCTCAAAGAAAGATGTCTGGATCCTCCATAAAAAAGGAATAAGAAAGGTGTATTTATTATTTGGAAAGGTCCGTGGAAAGACTTGCCTTAGGGCTTTCTGGAAAAAAAAGGTTTAGTGCTGAATTATAGGACGCCCACAATGCTTTTTTATCCATTGTGTTTATTATTGTTACGGCGGAGGGCATGTGGTATAACAAGAACAATAAAAGCAAAGCAAAACAGAGCCAAAGGGACCAATGTTGATGGGTTTTGAATAGCTGGAAGCATTGGAAGCTGGAATAAGCCCAGCTTATCAAAGCTACAACTGTTTGTAACATAAATAAAACGTGGGGCCGTGAGATCTCCTTTCCGTTACCTGCTGATCTATTAAAGCTGATGTTGTGCAGTAAGAAGACACTGTTGCAGGTCTGTACAACCTACCAAGTCACATGCAGCCCAGTAGTCATCTATGGTGGCTGGGCAACCGGCCCTATCATTAGGCAGAATGAGGTAGCTGTCTCAGGTGGAAGTTGCAGAGGTGTACAGGTTGTAGTACAGAGGTGTGTGAGCCATGCAGCTTGTGCACTAAGCTAGCCTGGTGCCATCAGGTGCAGGGGAAGATGCTTCCCCATTTACAGCCTTGAAAGGTCTCAGCTGCCAGTATGGTTGGCTTTTGCACATGGAATGGTAGAAAGGCACCATCTTTGCCTAGGGTAGCAAAACATCTTGGGCTGCTGATGCCTATCAAATACTTGACAATCCCATAGATCCTCTTCCCTGCAAGGGAGTCCTAGGCAAGCAGTAAAGGCAGGAACTTTCTCAAGCCAGTGGAAGGCTGCCGTAAATGTACAGTGGACTGTGTTGACATTTGGGAATCGCAAATGTATAAGCTAGTAGCCAAATGGTGCTGTGGGAAGACTGTGATTTGGGGCCTGCCTCCATTTTGTTTTCAGCGGTGTAATATTTACGGTAAGTCGTCCAAAAGTCTCGGTGTGGTGGGGAAAATAATGGTGGTGATGAATACTATTTTGCAGAACTGATTATGGTTCTGCTAGCCAAAGGAACACGCAGGTTGCCACCCCTGACCACTAGAAGCTGGGATTCCTGCTCAGCACCCTTCTAGCTTCTGAAGTACTGCCAGGAACCTTGTCTGTACTTTACATCGGCAAGAAAACAAATTCTGAGCAAGTGCTGTTTTGGAAGCGTGCTCCTACACAGCAGTGAAGCAGGTAAGAAGAGCTCCTACCCCACCCTCAAGGACACCTCACGTGTGACATTTTAAAAATGTGCACGGAAGACATTGTTGTTTGACATGTACACCCAAAAAAGTAATGTGCAAATGCAATAAAAAAAAATGTTTGCAACATGCAGGCCCGTCAATCAGGGAGCCTTGTTTGGCTGCAGGTCCCTGTGGAGTGCATGTTTGGTGGCAACCCTGGGTTTGCTGCCATGTCATGTATGAAATATCACCGGAGAGAAAGGAATTGGCTGCAAGACTCCTGACTAGCAGCAGCTGAAAAGTGGACTGTGCCACTCAGCTGCCTGAAGCCACCCAGAGTGGCTGGGGAAACCCAGCCAGCTGGACAGGGTATAACAACAACAACAACAATAACTAACTGGAGGTGCCATATATCGATATGTGGTCCTTCTTCAGGCAGAGCTTGTGTTCTGCAACTGAGCTCTCCCTCCTCCCCAGCTCCGCTGCTGAGTAATCTATTGATGATCAATCAGGTGATAAACATGAATTTGTGACCAATCCCAACATATGCTCATGTTGTATCCATGTCTCATTCACATTTGCGCCATTCCCCGAGCTATTAAAATGTGGGTTGCTTATTTATTTATGACACTTATCTACCACCTTGCTGCCAAAGCACTTAAGGCAGTTTATATTTTATAATAATGACTCAGTAATGGATCACAAGCTTGCTGTGGCATTGGCACATCTGAGGCATGGAATAGGGAGCTCTGGGGCTGGTTCCTGCACAGAACGAATAAGCAAACAGTTTGAGGGTGAGTAACAAACTCAACTGCAGATGCAAAGTTACTGAAAAGCTAACGAGGGGGAAGCATTCTCACAGGTCTAAGCTAGGCTTATTCTCGCCAAGCAACAGCTTTGGACTCAGGAACTATGGGTAAAAATTCTTGCTCAGCTTCAGACTCAGTTGGGCATCTCTTGGCCTCAGTTCCACATTTGGAAACTGAGTAGAACAGTGATCGCCATTATTGTACGGATGAGGCTAAGAGATAGGACAGCTACGTATCACCTACAAATCAAAGAACATACTGTGATGGTGTTTATTTGCTCCAAAACTAATATTCATATCACAATCCTATACAAGTCTATTCAGAAGTAAGTTCCACGGAGGTCAGGGAGACTTATTCCCAGTTTATGGAGCAATCCTAACTCTGGGAGGCCGGTGAAATTTAAAGTGGCTTAAGAGAGGACAGCATAAAGTAAACCAAGTCCAGATATGAGGCTATTGCTAACTGAGCTGGTGTAAGCCCAGCAGAGGGAAAACTAAAATAGAATTTGACTTATGCCACCCATTTTGCTGGATTATCACGCCATGCAGTTGAGCTAGGAATTAGGATTGAGCATAAGTGTGTCCCTGCCCCCAGTCTGACACCTGTCACACTGCAGAATGCCTCTTTTTTCGGGGGGGGGGGCTAATACAAGCCTCAGATGAGCTAGCTTCAGACGAGCCAGGGTTGGTGGGGGTGGTGTCTTACACTGAACCAGAGATTCACTAGATCCTAACTCACTTATTCCTCAGAGAACCTTGGGTTTGGATTGCCTCCTAAGTGTGCATAGGATTGCAGCTTTCTTATTAATTTATACAGGGTCATCTATGTAGCTCATGGAGTGTCTCTACCCCCATCGTTCAGCCCAGATACTGAGATCCAGCTCTGGGGGCCTTCTGGCAGTTTCCTCACTCTGCAAGAAGTGAGGTTACAGCGAACCAGGAAGAGGGCCTTCTCAGCAGTTGTGCCTGCCCTGTTGAACACCCAATAATAATAATAATAATAATAATAATAATAATAATAATAATAATAATGCTGAACAAGATAACGTAAGCAGAATGGGAATGTTCCTTTCCCTGAAGGTATGACAATCCACATTTGGACAGCGAGGCAGACAGTAAATAGGATGGATTCTCAAAACCTTCCCTAAACCCAAAGGACATAAGCTTATGTATGAGACACGATGAGCTGGAAGAGTCCTCAGCATGTTGCATGCTGAACTAGTGCTATTCTAAAAGTAATCAAGTAATCACTACAAGACATTTTTTTTAAAAAAAAAATAACTTCCTGTTCATCTGATGCATATTTAGCACAAAGAAAATTCCTTAGGCACAGTGGAAGGGCATTGTGATTGGCTACCCAGGCTTAAATGATTGATGATATTAGGCTATATTTAGGCCACAGTGCTCTTGTGCCTTCTGTTTTTCCTTTATTATTTCCAGCATCTTTTGTGATTTTAGAAGGGCTGTTGTCCCTAGGAGAAATGGCACAGCAACAAACAGGTAAAGCTGGATTTTCATTTTCGAAAAGTGTTGATGCACTTGTTTTGCATCAAAGAGCCATGGCTCATTGGCAGAGCATCTTGTTTGTATGCAGAAGATATTCAGGTTGAATACCTGGCATGTCCAGGTGGGACTGCCTGAAACCCTGCAGAACTGCTGCCGGTCAGGGTAGACAATACTGAGCTAGTTGCTCTCATCACCACACCTAACATAAACTAACAAAAGCCACTGGTGCGTCTCCTGCAAATGCGGGTTTGCTGCTGGCTGGTCTGAGAAAAATCAAGGAAGCTGGGGGGAAATCTCTCTTCATGCAAAGGAAAAAGGATGCCTGCAAATCTTTAGGGCTGGACACACTGCATGAAACAGGGAAGGAAACAGAGTTATGAACAAGTAGGTCCCTGCCCTCAAATAGATTACATTCTAAAAACTAGCAGCTGGAAAGAGGAAGAGGAAGGACTGCTAAAGGTAGTAAGAGATGAATGAGAACAAATGGAGGTGTACATAGCCTTGGCTAGTTAGAACTGGGTGAGATTCCTCCCTATGTGAGTTTATGTTGGATTACCTTGGAACAGAGCCAAAATATTTCTGAACTAGGCTTATTTCCTGAGCGAATCCAACATTTTGAAAAGGAGAATACCATTCCCTCTTGCCAGCCCTCTCAAATCTCCAGAAAGGACCTCCCTGCCAGCTGAGACCTTCCAAACAACTTCTTCCTTCCCCTTAAAGATATTAACAGCTAGTTGTGGCAGTTGTGGAGGATATACCAAGAGCCGGGACATCAGGGAAAGGATGGAGGAACTAACTTGTCTCCCTTTCCCCCCTCTCTTCATGTGATGCTATGCTGCTGCCAACCACTATGTCTTTAAGGGAGGATGGGAGAAGATTGTTCTGGTTATCAGGGGAAGGTGGAGGAAGATGTTTTGGAGATCAGGTGAGGCTGGTAGGAGAGAGGCTGGGTATTCTTCTCAGGCTTAGATTTCAGCCGGATCTGCAGCTTGCAATCTCACCTCTCTTTTGAGATGATATTTATGAAAATGCAGGTCCCAGATATGACAAACTTTGACATTATCTTTAGAGCGGACATAAAATGAAGGGGTTACACCAAAACAGGCAGGCTTCGAAGAAAGATCTGAAAGAAGACAGAAAGGCTGCCATGTATTTGTAGATATTATGGTGATGACTGTTATGTTTATTTCTGCAGCGCTGTCCATGCCCTTGATGCTTTCCATGAACTAAAGGAAGACTGAGAAGTGTGGCATGAAAGATAAACTTCAGAGGGAAGTGGGGGGGAGAGAGACAAGGGAAACAAACTAGCAGACGGAGGCGAAGAGAGTTGAGACTATGGCAACATGAGATGAATGGGGGCGAATGAAGTTACTTTGACTTTGTTTGAAGGGGTTTGGGTTACTGGTACAATGGATTAATAAATCAGAATGCATTGCCACAGTATCAAAACTCACTGAAATGGAAGTGAGAAGGACAAGAAGCTGAGAACAATTTGAGAGCAATATTATTTATATGAAACACAAGTACAATTCAGAATGCATGTAAAGCAATCTCACTGCTAATTATATCAAGTTGTTGTCATGGTTATTAAACTAAAATTTGTATACTGCCCTATACTCGCAGAATAATATCACAATATAAAAACACAAAATACACAATCAAAATAAAACAACCCAATAACCCCCTGCAACACATTTAAAAAAGGGCATTGAATGCCAGTCAACCAAAGGCCTGGTTAAAGAGGAACATTTTTGCCTGGTGCCTAAAGATTTATAATGGGCCTATGGACTGTAATAAAGCTGTGTGTGTATAATGAAGGCGCCAGGCGAACCTCCCTGGGGAGAGCATTTCACAAGTCATGATTCATAGAGGTAATGGTGAAGGGTTATACAATAGTGAATATGTGAGTATGTGAGTTCTATAGGTTTGCATGTTCATAATATAGATGCCAATGTATGTGTGTTGAGTGTGTGTGTGTGTGTGTGTGTGAGTGTGTGTGTGTGTGTGTGTGTGTGTATCTAGATATAAATACACAGTTGCGGAATAGCTGTACTCCAGCCAAGCTGTTTATGTTTCTCATCGTCTGATGATAACACGGTGACATGCTTTTAGTTGCAATTGCTGGAGTTCAGATCTCTAAGTGGAAAAAATTCCTGCACAGGTTCCACTGAATTGAAAGTGGTAGGGATGACAACAATGAATGCAAACTTTCTATGGAAACAGCCTCATTTGTTTCAATAGAAGACTGGCCACTCAATGTATACTGGCCAAGTTTTTGGTGGGCGGGGATGGGGCAACAAATTCCATCAAGTTCAATAAAAGCAGCAACTGAAAAAAGGAAAAAAAGGAAATATTTCTCCAGCCCAGTTGGGGAAATAATAAAGGTAAGTAGATTTACAGCTCTTCCTTTATGATACAGTATGTGCAGCAAAATATCTGAAAAGGTACCAAACTTCATAAAAAGACAGCTCTTTGCTTCACATTTGATAGTTTATTTCGAGTTTATCTATGGTGGATTCATAATCACCACCCAGTGCCTTCTACATACAGAGAACATATTGCTAACTGGTCCACAGTAAGACATATATGCTATTATTTCCTTATCATTCCCCTGAACTATGAGGATTGCATTACTGTTGTAGGGGCTGCTTCTGTAGGGATTGCTGAAATGATGGAGGTGAAGTGTGTTGGAATGTGATATCTGGAGATATTGTGTGCCGGACATCCTACACACACACACACACACACACACACACACACACACACACACACACAATCAAATACAAGCTGCTGAAGCAAGAAGGAAAGAAAAAAAAAAGAAGAGAGTGAGAAAAGAGTGACTAAGGGGTGGGATCCAAACTTTGTTTCTATCTGGGGAATGGAAACTCACCAGCCTACTCTAAAGTATATTCATAGCTGCCAAGTTTTCCCTTTTCTCGCGAGGAAGCCTATTCAGCATAAGGGAAAATCCCTTAAAAAAGGGATAACTTGGCAGCTATGAGTATATTGGCCCAGGTTCTAATCAGGCTGTCCTGACTTCTATCTCTACATTTGTCACGGTCTCTTAGATCCATCACAGGAGTCCTCTCACACAGTGGTACACAGTAGGACATTTTAGACTGAACTTAGTGGTTCCTTTAGATGGCAAGGTATATCACTTTGCTTACTTTTACATGATCTCACACAGTCACCCTCTCTTTAAAGAGGAAGGAGTTTTACTAGACTTACTTCAAAAGCCAACCTGCTGTGCTATGTGGCCCTCTGCACTCATTCTGTTAAATTTCTGCCCCCAACTCCTTTCCTGGTGGTACCACTGCTTTCAGGGTCTGCCAACAAGGCAGTTATACTTGGAGGCCTGCTCTTGGATCAAGATTAAATTCCAAAAATTGTAAATTTTGAAATGAAGTCAAATCATATATTAAAGCCAATTTTATTGTAGGTTCTACACTTCTTGGCTTCATGTGTCTCCCAGTTTCATTTTTTTTTGGGGGGGGGAGGGAACCAAGGAAATCATCTGGATCTATTAATCTATCTAACAGTCACCCATCCTCAAATGTGTTGGGACAAGGCATATCACATCAACCTTGCAAGGCTGGTTGGGCTGAAATTGGTTAAAGGCCAGCCAGTTACTTTTGTGGCTAAGAAAGAATTTGAACTCAGATACCCTCTGCCTCCCAGTGTATCCTTTACACCACACAGGTTTTCCAAATTTGCAAAAATTAATAATTTTATATTCATTCAACATATAATTGAGAGAAACAGTGACACTTCGTCCCCTTCCTTCTAGCTGTAACCTTAATTAAACCCATTTAGTTTTTTTCATCTTACTGCAGTCAAAAATAAGGACACACACACACACACACACACACACACACACACACACACACACACACAATGTATAGCCTCAATCCATAACTCGATACAGCTCATTTGAGGTCTAAAGAGCTACATACACTAGTTCACCTTAGGTGAAGAGCTGATCCATCAAGTTTAGTAAGTCAAACTGGGTGCACAGTTTAAATAAACTCACATCTTCCCAGAGCCCCAGTAGGTACAAAGGCAATAATTCAGTTGTATTTCTTGAAAATAATCAGAATTGTCTCCCTTCTACACACAGTCTCCCTGAAATCAATAGGGCTACATTAGAAGGTCTTTAAAAATAGCAAAACAAGGAGTCCAAATGAACAGCACTGGAAGCTAACTACTATAATTATCTTCCTCTGTTCACAGGCTTTTTGGCAAATTCAACATTGATCAGTAAATTAATCACATCTTTAGTTTTTAAGTGAAATTTAGCCCCAAGCTGTTCTTGCCCCGATATTTGATTGCAATTACACGGCATGTTAGCACAGGTGTGGAGGAATGATTCCTCACAGATATTTAGTTTAAGTGCCTTCTCTTCAAACTTTCATTAGCTCCTCTTTCATCAAATGAGATGGCAAAGAACCCAGGGTTCACCCCTTCCACCAAGCTATTAAGCCAATATTAAGACCACAGAACGAGACAGATAAAAGCAATTTTGAACTGGCTGCTCTTATGCTGGAACAAAATTCCCTGGCATGCATCATATATGAACTGCAAGTAGTCATAAACGGGAGATTAAATCCATAAGGAAAAGTAGCAGAACATCAATAGCTGGTAAGCTGGGAATAACAATTGGCATTCTTTCCTCGCCAGATTGCTCGCAAGTGTGTGTTTGTTTTCTGGCCAACCGGTAAAACTCCTACTTTTAAAATATTATTTTGTGATATTTACATGCTGCATTGAAACCTGGCAGAAGCGGGAAGGTGGGAGGGGAGGAGGGAGAAATTATTCTGCTCTGCTGCATATGATAGTTTTTACAATAAAATAAACATAAAAATAAACAACTCTGACAGTCTAATCTATTTTACTCCACATAACCACGACAATATTTTTTGTTTGTTTTTGGAATAATAATAATCCTGCACATGAAAACAACCCAAACCTCAACATCTAGCAATATCTTGCATCTTGCATACAATACCCAGGGTTTTAGACAAGTATTCATCAAGCTCACTTCAAAATCTTCTCCTGCAAAGATCCTTCACAACTGTTCTGAGGTTCTAGGGTCCACCTCGCAACATACATCAATTAAGAGCCTTGGGAGGTTTCCTACTTAAAACAGATTTCAAAAGGAGATTAAAAACTTTATGAAGAAGGACTTCCCAGTCTCTTAAAAAAGAAAAATAAATTGCTCTGAATGTCTCTTCCCCCTCCCTAGCCCTCCTCCAAACGAAGCCCTTCAAGAGATTGCAGTTACTTACTAGAGTATTAGAAGTGGACAGCCTGGTGGTGTTTAGTCCTACCAATGATGGGAGCGTTTGGGACATCCAGTTAGAAATCATTGCCATGGTACTAAGGACAGCACCAAGCTTGAGCAGTGGAGGACTCATTGCTGTGGAGGCTAATGAGTTTTCATAGTGACTGATTATCATCCTAGTGCAGGCTGGCAGGGAGAGGCGTTCCTGCAGCTCACAACATCCTCAGCATGAAAGGGGATCAGCCTCCCCAGATTTAATCATCCACTAAAACACACATCTAGGCAGCCTCTCTCTCACTCTCTCTCACTCTCTCTCTTCCCCCCTCCAGTGCAGCTCCTAGTCTCCTTTCTTATATCACCACACACTAAAGCAGGCTGGCCACAGACACACAATCCTTTTTATATGCCTGTAATTATTACAGCTTCCCTGTGGAGCGAAGGAAAGGGAGAGGGAGTGGGGGGATGAGAATGGAAGGTTCTAAGGAATCTGTTAAAATCTAGTTAGCTCAACCAGTGGGAGATGACTAATAAAGCTGCCGCGCTCAGGGCAGGCACCAGAAAAATAACCCAATACAGCTAGCTGATGGGTATGCAAGAAAGCCTCTTCTGATTCACAGACAATTATTTGGGTGGGCATATAACCCACTGAAGAAACTGTGAACCTATGGTCGAAAGTGGTCCTGAATGCTTGCCTGCAGGTCTTGTGTAATCATTTAAGGGTGGTGGGTTTTGCGGGTCTGATTTCCAAATAAACAGGAATAGGGTCAGGCTGCATATTTGGCTCTGCCAATGATGGTAGATTTCATATGTGCATAATGTGCATGTATACAAACCCATGATGGAGAAGAGGGGATGGAAGGAGGGGCCTCTTGTACACCTGTACATTTAGGGTGCAGTGAATCACACACCTGCAACACTTGTTGGCAGTTGACATCAAGCAAGTTGGACTCTTTATGCTGGTTTTAAATACAGGATGGGAAATGTACATAATTTCAAATGACAAAGGGATTACTGTAAAACCCGCTACCAAAACTTCTGTTTGTGGTGTGGCGGAATAAGTGTTGTAACTTCATTGCTATCTAGGACAGTCATACATACTTGTATCTTTAGTCCTCACAGATAGCAATGAAGTCTAGGTATATGTAACTGCTTTCCCAATATACTTTCCTTGCCTCTTCTATTGATATTTAGATGGTTTAGATTGTTATCTCCCTGGGGCACAGATACTACTTAGTTACATTTGTCTGTAAAATATCGTGTATCCCGATGGCAACGTACAAATAAAACACATCATCATTGGCGGCAACAACCCCATAATCAACAGCAGGTAAAGGTTTTGAAGTATCTACAGCTGAAACTTCCATTGAGCTCAGTAGCAAAGCATATGCCGAAGGCCTTGGGTTCAACCCCATGCGTCTCCAGGTAAGCCTCCTGTCTGATACCCTGGAGAACTTCTGCCATTC
Source organism: Zootoca vivipara (assembly GCF_965207765.1). Classification (NCBI taxonomy): domain Eukaryota; kingdom Metazoa; phylum Chordata; class Lepidosauria; order Squamata; family Lacertidae; genus Zootoca; species Zootoca vivipara. The sequence continues at coordinate 19,302,362 of NC_142590.1, read as the reverse complement.
ACTGCTGACAGAGCTAAGCAAGGAAGACCAATGGCTTGACTTGGTATTTTGTCTCTGCTTTTATTCTGGCTGTGCTGCTCTTTGCTCATAGGTTTTTAGCTTTTATGAGATTATTTCAGCTGCCCACGTGACCCACATGAATTTGAGGGTGGTTGCAGTTAGCTTGTTTATCTGTGCTGTTTTTGGATTTTATTATGTTAATTTTTTTTTGTATCTCTGCCTTTTATAAAGCGTGTTAAGCTATTAAATGGACATTGCCCAGGGAACCATGCAATGGCGTGATGAACAAATAAAAATAAAGCAGCTGCCTAACAAACAACAACAACAACAACAACAACAATTTATTATTTATACCCAGCCACTCTGGGTGGCTTCCAACAGAAAAATAAAATAAAATAATAATCTATTAAACATTAAAAGCCTCCCAGGGCCCCTTAGATAACCCTTATTTGGCAAGGAGTTCCATTTTAATAAGGGATTGGATGTAAGTTGCTTCTGTGTAACGTTGTATGGCATTCAAGTAACTTTCCCATATGCTCTATTTACTTTAGAGAAAGTAAAAGATAAAACACAAAAAACTTGCTTCTGGCTCCAATTAGCTACCGCCATCATCCAACCTGTTCACCCAATGCGCAAGTGAACATTACAACTTGGGCAGGGATTGTCCATGTGATGAACATCTGAAGCATCCAATGTGTGTGGAAGGCCGTTTACAAGCATCACATGGCTGCTTATGCATGCAGATCTTTCTTGCTGGCAAGTAGAGCCCACTGGAACTGGTAGGGCAGGAGGCAGGAAGACCAACAGCCAATGTTGAGCCAGTGCCAATGGCAGGCAGAGACACCCCCTGGCTGGTTGTGGGAGGGCAGGCAGGCAGGAGTTGGCTGAAGACAGACTGAGGTTGGTAGGGAAGCGCCCCATTTGCCCTCATGGACCAGCCTCCATCATTTGTTACGAGTGGGACATTTGTTACTGAGAGCAATGAGGTCTGAAGGTGGGAGACTGGATGTCACACAATGCTAAAAAGAGTTGACAAAATAAGATGGTGCGTGTGTGTGTGTGTGTGCGCACACACATCAAATATGCTACTTTCAAAGTGAATATAAAAACGAGAGACTATTTGGCACAACCCTCCTACGCATCCCCCTGAATCTGTGCTCCAAATGCAAACCAAAGCTCCCCTTTCCCCATATGCATTTCAAATTATTTCAGTCTATCTCTTTGATTTAGCCAAGATGTACAGAAAAATCAATCAATGCCTATTTCAAAACACAGTGTGATCTGCTGTATAATTTTATGAGGGACTTGGAGGCTTGACCACATATATACAAAAGAGATCCCTCGCTTCTAAATATTGAATTCTTTCTTGGAAATACTGAGTTCGACGGAATATTGTTTTGCAGAAAGTGTGCAATTCCTGTGAAGCATGCCCTTGAAAATTGGCTAAAGTTTTAGTCCACAGGCAAATGAGGGAAACCAAAATTCCATTTGAAATTTGTAGCTCTCAGCTCCATGAAAAATCACCAGGTAGCAGTTAATATAAAATATATGAACTAGAATATGCCTCGTAGCTACCTTACTACCTGAAGAATGGCACTAGAAAGGCTGCCACTTCCATACAGCAAAATTTGCTGTAGTTAATATATGGAAATAGTGCATTTCCAATTGATTATAGGTGGATGAAGATATCCATTTATCAAATAGTAATTTATCACACGGTGCATATGGCCACTTTCTAAGATATATTCCTGGTTTAGTTCAAAGCAGCAGCAGACGACATAGCTAGACTGTTCCTGGACTGCGCCATTTCAGACTGCACATTATTGAATACAAGGGGAATCGTTGACCCTCTTGATGTTGCTGTACTACAACTCCCATCATCCCTGTCCAGGATGGCCAATAGTCAGGGATGATGGGAGTTGGAGTTCAACAACAGGTGCTGGGCCACAGGTTCCCCACCCCAGATTTTGTATTTCCACGTTTAAAAATTTCTCCCCAAATCTACAAGCCTAGTCCTATTACTGACAGGTAACTTTTGTATGTGCAGCAGGAATTCTAATTTAGTTTATTTATAACATGGAGGAGAACATCAGTCACATGAGCCCCACAAGTGCTGTCTGAAATGCTACAGTCCAGGCCCAATTTCACTCCCTCATCTGTGCTTTGTGTAAATGAGTCTTCTTCAGCCCTCCTGCCAAGGATAAGGAGAATTTTACCTCTCATCAGATGCAAATTAAAGTGTGGAGGAAGGTATTCTTCCCATATCTGTCCTCTGATTTCCATTGCTGAAGTTTGTGTTCGGACTTACTGTGGTGGGCATGGAATGGCTTGATAAGCTGGCTTTCTGTATCATCTTGCCAAGGGTTGAGTGGGATTTCATCATGTAACAGGTCTTCAGGTCCACTGAACCAGAGTCTAGCTGCCATTCTGATTTCAGACAATGCATCATTCCTGGACATTGTGGGAAAAGTAGCCACCTGCTACTGTCTGCTCCTTCCTGCACTGCTTCCAGGAAGCCCACTAGAGGAAGGGCCCCATCAGCAGGTAGACATTGTGCTCAGGCCCCTCACAGACTGGAGGCAACCCTGAAACCAGCTTTCCAGCCAACTTGGTACTGGTTGCAGGTGACACAGTGGGGGCAGCAGGGCTCACCCGGCCTCCAGGGAGTTGAGTCACTGCTTCTTGCAAGAACGGAGAAGCAAAGTCGCAGGGAGGTTGGCCTGGTGAAGATACTGTGGCAGGAGCACCAGATTAGCTCTGCCAGTGAGCCTCTCTAGCTCTGGAGATGTCACCAGAAAATGGTCCACTTCTTTTCAAGCTAGAGGGGCTAGAAATTTGTTTCTTTAAAAGTAAAGACAAGCTTTGGTGGATGCTGTGTGCTACATCCAATGGCCACAATCTGCCTTAATTGAAACTGCTCGGTTTTTCCCGAAGCTCTGGTTTAGCCCTACCTGTGCTTTTGTGCTTCATTTCATCTGATAATCTCAAGCCACACCAAAGGAACAGGTGAAGAAATACTGGGATGCTTCAAGATATAACTAAACTCCTCCTCCAGTGTTGTCCTCAAACCACTTAAGAACCTAATAAGAGCTTTCTGGATCAGAACAATGACCCCTCTAGTCATCCTGTAGACAAGGAAGTGACCAAAACCATCCCTCGGGTTCCTCTCAGGCAGGGAATAGAATAAGAAACGCAAGCAAGATTCCAGAAAGACAATACCCTTTTATTAACTTCACTGCAGTAAAGGACAATCCCATAAGTGATGGGTACTGCGACGACCACAGGTTTCACACAGCTAATGTACCTTTTACAAACAACGTACATCAGGTTTATTACATAACTACTTCCACGTTGTTCATTCCATGTCAGCCAACAACATTACAAGCCATCCTAGTACAATAAATTAACAATAGTAACAGTAAAAACAAACAAAAGCACAATGGTTAATCTTTAAATTTAAACATACAGATCCTTCAACCTCCTTGCCTCTAATATGTATAGTATAAAGTTAGTTAAGGGCTCTATACCTCTTCTATAATCAGGTTCAAGCTAACTAATACTTAGCAAATATCAATACAGGGCTCCCCCCCCCCCCCCGGAACTCAACAGAACTCAGTTCTGACACCTCTCAGGTAGGCGCCATTGCCATTCTAAGAGAACAAGGGTGAGTTGCAGTACCTCTTTTTCTAGAAAAATAGCACTGTATGAATGAAAGTATTTCAAGCAACAAGAATGTATGTTCATACATTGCACCTGAAATATCAACATTCCTTAATGACTTTTATTGCTAGGTCTATTCACTACCTTATTAGCTCATTCACTACCATTTGCCCATCACGGTGTATCTGCAGCATACAGGGAACTGAATCAACAACTCTCTACCCATCAGTGCATCAGCATAAGAGCTAAAGGAAAAAAGCAAACATCCTCAGACTTGGGCCTGAGCAAGGTCAATCAATACTTTCCGTTGCTTCCGTTTCACGTGTACACTATCCTAGGGGCTTTTAAGGTAAGTTGGGGAGCAATAACAAAGGGTAAAGCATGTTTTCCTTCACAGTTTTCTCACATTTGCCTACCAAGTACTCATGGGGAATCCACAAGCAGAATATGAGTGCAAAATCCTGCAGCTCTCAGCAAATGGTATTCAGAGGCACAAGGCCACCAACACAGTGCTGAGAAGCTTAGAGGAAATCTCTCTCTCGATGAGGGTACTGCCACAAGCAGAACAATGCAATCAGAACAGCCCTATCCCTAAAATGGTGGTGGAAACCTGGAAAAGGAGATGATGAAGGAACGGACAAGTCCCCGTGGCAGTGGGCAGTCTTTCTTCAGACACCGCAACCTCAAGTAACTGATAGCTTCCTAGATCCTAGTAGACTGCATCTTGAAGTCTACTAAGAAATGAACTGGGAACCAACTGGAATTCTTTAGATACTGGAAGAATGTTCCCTGGCTTGAGATAGCCCCATTTAACAACCAGGCTGCATATTCTGGAAATGGCTGGGGGAAAACAACAACGGCACACACACACACAAATCTGAGGTGGAGGAAGTACAGAAAAAGGCGTTGGAACACGATTTGAAATCTAAAAAGCCATGGGCAAATGGTGTGATTTGGCCTGGAAGCCTCTGTGGTGATTAGCTCGAGATATATTACCCAAGGGTGTGTCCTGGTAGCCCCCGGGAGCAAGCAGCTATTTCGACATAACTGGGAGATGGAATGCTTAAAATTCAGCCCTGCCACCGACTCCCTCAGTGATCTCTGTAGGAGAGCTAACCTTATAAAATGTGGTAGAAGGAGCACATCCAACTCAGTCTGAATGCCGGGAGGATTAATTAGTCAGTGTTTGTAAAGACTATTGAAGATGAAAAGAGCCATATATCTGTACTAACCTGGGGCTATAGGAGTGGTATGAAGCCAAATTAGAATTCGGGCCTCTTTTGTCGGGCATTTGTTTGAGTTGGAGAGGTTTAAAAAGTTGCTGTAACTTACTTTAAAAGGAAAAAAAAAATATCGGTGTCTCTGCTCACTCCCTCTGACAAAGAATTTATGGTGAGCCAGAGCCTTGCTCTGAGGGGAAATTGGGGAAGCTGGCAGCAGTAAAAATGAGAAAAAAATGCCTCAACATGTAAAACTATATTACATTTATATATATATCTCATTCGCAGCCGAAGCAAAATAAATAACCGGGAGCCGTTGGTGCAATACACAAAGTGAGCTTTAATAACTCGCTACTGCTGCTGACATGCATCCACCTTTTCTTTTCTAACCTGTCAGTGTGTTACAGATGGAAATTTCCACACAGGCAGACTAGAGTCTGATGTGCTGCAGAATAAAGAGAGGTCGCCTAGGCCTGGTGGATTGATTCTCCTGGCAGACAAAGCAGGCAACTGGGCTTTTGCTTCCTTGAGAAAAACAACAGTTTCCTAAACCACCAGGGACAATAACAAAAGGATGTGCTGCAGAACCATACGAGAGCAGAAGCAAATCATATCCATGTGAGCGACAGGCAAAAATCGCCCAGCTCTTTTGTTCAGATGAACAAAACATCTGGGCCAGTCTGGGACCTCTACTTAAGCCACTATTGTAGCAGAAAGTGTGAGTGGACCCATCTCCACGTTCATGAGATAAGACATGACTGAAGCCTTGAGCATCTCATATTATGCAGTCAGTCCGAGTTGAGACACCAGACTGGGCAAAATATCCCATTCCAACAACCTTTTGGCCTCACCTCTCTTAGCTAACTCTCTGGGTGCCCTTGAGGTGATTCCCTTGAAGGATCCACCAGCAGATGTATTTTGGAGTGTCTAAAAGGGGAGCGTTTACCTCTGAAGGCTCTCCAATCTCAATATATGGAGACGCTGCTTGACTCACATGTGCTCTCCTCCTCAATTCGAGTCCCACTTTGTATCCCTCCCTCCACTCCAATGACACAGTCAAGGATCTGCTCCCCACTCCGTACCCTCCAAGGCATTCTCCCCGTACTGCACTTGGAGCTCAACTTACAGCCTAGGGATGCTCCCGAATGACATCGTGCTTAGATGTACCTCGCTGCAGCCAAAGGTAGAGATGCATGGTAAGGCATTGTTGAGTTGGCTGCTGGAAGTTACTGACACAAGCACATTGACATTCTCTGTTTTGGCTGGATTAGCTTTCCATGTTGCTTTAGGTGAGCTTTGCAGACAAATCTGACTTCCACTGACTTTTACCTGGGGCGGTGGAGGAGCAAGTAAGCGTAAAACCCTCACCTGACCTTACACCAGATATAAACCTGGGGTTCAAGTCTCAAGTGCAAAGGTTATTTGGTGAATAGGTTTGCATGGTTTGAATATTAGCTTTTGCTTTTTGGTTTACGTTGGTGTGTCTACTTGCATTACGTCATGAAGAGAAGGAAGGAAGGAAGGAAGGAAGGAAGGAAGGAAGGAAGGAAGGAAGGAAAGAAGGAAGGAAGGAAGGAAGGGGCTTAACAATTAAAATGCTTAGTTCACTAGCTAAAGCAAAGGAAAGGTGCTTCCCAGGTTAATTGGAAACTAAGAAGCCTCAGACAGACAATCTTTGGACTTTGCTAAGACAGAGCTGAAGTGCTATGCGGATGGGCTAGAGGAGCTATACAGTATCCCCTAGAGTATTTTGCATGAACACACACCGTTAATTATCAAGGAGACCAGTTGCAAAAGCACATGCACAAAACTAATTATAAAACTTTAGAAAAGATTGTTCTATGAAAGACATGCCAGCAAAAGGAGAGTGTGTTACAAGCTAGGTAAGTGTGTGTGTGTGTGTGTGTGTGTGTGTGTGTGTGTGTGTTACTTGGGACTCATTTTTCTGCAAACCTACCTGACAGGCATTTCCAGAGACAATATGCAAACCGAAATACAGTTCTTCTTTGAAATTCACACTTCTCTGAATTTTGTGGCGGCCATGCATTAAAAATGCATTCATTAGCGAAAACAGCATTAAAAAAGGCATTGTGTCAGGGAGAATTGCTTGCAAAAAAAATGTGTGTAGTAGGAAAAAAGTCACATAAAAATGTTCATGTTGGGCGAAATGTGCACATAAATGCTGACAAATTTACATGAGAACAACAACAACAAGAAGTTTCCCAACTGATGCAGAAAGTGGCAAATGGAACTTTGGGTTGGAACAAATGAGAAACCAAAATGGACAGATTTGCTCACTCAACTGCCGGGCAATCCTATGCATATCCACTAAAAAAACTGGACCATCTAAGTTTATTGAGGTTGACTTCCAGGCAAGTGTGTAGAGACCTGCAGACTTATTGCAAAGCAGGGCCATTCAAAACTTGGCAGAAGAAGAAACAAAGGGTGGGATGGCAACACTGATTGTACTCTGAAAACGATGAAGGTATAAAGATAATGGCCAGCATTGGGGAGGGGAGGCAAATCACTGGGATTGAGAGAACCATGAATGTGGTTTTGGAAGCACAAGGCAGTTTTAGATTTGTTTCCCTTGAACAGTAGCCAGAAGAACATAAGAAGTGTCCTGCTGGATCAGCCCAATGGTCCATCTAGTCCAGCTTTCTGTTATCACAGCAGCCAACCAAATGCTTGTGGGAAAACCATTGGCAGGACCAAGCAAACCATTGGCAGGACCAGTGCTCCAGGGTTAGCAAACCTGGGTAGCCTCAGCGCCTCTGATAGTCCCACTGCTGCTGACTGGAGACTCCACCAGTGCTGCTACTCCTTAGCACTTACTGCTACCATTTACTGGAAAGGAGGAAAACAAAGGGTGAGGGTTGGCACCGGAGTGGGAGCTCATTCCTTGTCTGGGTCCTCCCCAAAAAACCTGGATGTGGTCGCAAGGTGCTCCAAGAAGAAAACAAAGCCAGTCATTCCATTGGGCTAGCTAGCTCATGTCTTTCATGTGAATCTGAGTAGTTCCATGGATCCTGGCCAATTCAGTTTTTCTTCATTTTTAGAAATACAATTATAGTGAGAAAGACTCCTACATACATAGAGGCTTGTTTCAGAAAAGGAGGAGAGCTTCTTAAGTGTAAAAGCAGCCCAACAGTGCGACTCTGCTCTGAGAAGGCTTGTCAGGATTAACTCCCATTTCAGCAGCTGGAACGAAGCAGCCTCGGTGAAAAGCTTCTTCTTTCATCTGCTCTGCCCATTAAGCAAAGGGGTGCTTCTCCCCTGCAGTGCCACTTCCAAACATTTGTGGTGACTGAAGAGCTCAGAATCAGATGGAAAGACAGCCTCCAGTAATTGGTGCTGGCTGGAGTTGTGAAAACAGTGTGCAAGTGGAAGGTCAGTGTGCAGAGTGCTCTAACAACCACATCTGCATCAAATGTTTGGAGACGCCTTGATGGAGTGCTCAGCAAGACGTGACATTAATCATGCAATTAAGTGAATGCATGAATGGCTTTTTAAAAGCCATGGTGGCAGTGGATAATTTAACCCTTTGCCCCCTCAGCAGATCTGATCTCTGTTGGGTCCTCACAGCTGCTATCTGCACGGAGAGGAAAGATTCCATTGCCATTATTAGTTTTAATCGGCATCAGGGCCCCGGTGTATAAGTTGATAGAGACCAAGAACTGGCTTGCAAGCAACAGTAAGCCCAAGTATGGCTTAGTGCAAGTGAATGAGCAGGTGGGGTCTCGAAGCAGAGATTGTGGCCACTGTGATCGTCTCCCGATCCTCCTTCCACTGCGCTGCTATGAACCACATCATGGTTTAGTCTAGAACGCTGGCCAAACCCAGGCCCATGGTTTGTCTCACTCTGGACAAACCACAAGCTGTGATCCATGTTGGTCTTTAGTTTACAGTGCATAGTTTGTTTAGTGGAGACAAACGCCAGATTCAGACAACACACTAAGCCACGCTATGGCTTATCTTGTCAGTGTTTGAAAAAAGCAAAGGTCCTGACTCCCTTTGTCTCCTCAGCCTGGTCCTCGGACCCTTGTCGGCATAAAAGAGTCCACGAGGAGAGTGTCCTTGCAGAGTATTTTCTGCTTTTATTCTTAAAAGTCTTTATCTGCAAAACGACCGACCAACTGTACACACATCAACACTACCAGCTTTAACCAACCAGATCATTCTATATATACACAAGTATATTTGGGTGAAAGGTTGTGTGAGTCGTGCAGGCTTTGCCAATTCATTGTAGGCCGCTGACTTAGTTCCTTTTTGAATTAAAGAAAAAGCGGCTAATTTTTAAGCCGTCACCTTATTCTCACATCAGAACTTGGAGGAGAAGTGCAGCAACATGTGTTCTAAGTCGGGGCTTGGCTTAGCATTACAGCTCTAGGAATTTTGCCTCATTTCCCTGCTCAAAAACATAGTGAGCCAATTCCCCATTGAAAAATGAATGCAAAGCGATCTAAGAGGAGCCCCTTCCAAGGGGGTAGGTTTTCAACAAAGGCCATTTTTGTGCCCTTGTCAAGTACCAGATGGCATATATTTACAAAATGTGAATCTATGTGTGATAGTTATACAGTTTACTCTGCGCCTGACTAGGTAAGGAAGAGTTCAAGGGCAAATTCCAGCCAGGCAAAAAGCACTGCAGGAGGGTGTGAGGCATGGCTGGTAAGGGATTTGGCCTGGGAGAGAGAGTGTGGCCTCTGGAGAGTCTCAAGGGCCAGATAGACAGGCCTGGAGGGCCACATTTTGCCCCCAGGCCTGCGGTTCTCAATCCTTGGCACAAAAAGTTACAAGATTTGCGGTTATTACTTATGTATCCCCTTCTGGGACATAGCCTACCCAAAAGGGCACACTGAACCATAAATAAACACAGACAGACAATCTAAAAACTACCTAAAATTAACAAAGGACGGATTGTTTAGAAAAAAAGTCCAGTTGAACCAAATAACAATGAGTAAGATAGCACTTACTACAGCTTTATTGGGCACAAGGTGAAAAGCAAACTGGACAATATGTTACCAACATAAAACAGCAAAACCACAAACTTTAAGGGCATTCCATCAATCAGCCAGTAAGACTTTCCCCAATTCATTCCCAACTTGAGCTGCTTTCTTTTATTATTATTTCAATACCTGGAAAACATATTTGGAGGCTAGCTCTGTGTTTCTGAGGCTCAGGCTGAAATCAATGGGATTTACTACTATATAAATTTGTTGACGGTTGAAATGAAAAAGGCAGAATTGTTAACCGCAAGTCCCCTGAAAAAGAAATGAGAAACAAATAAAGGACAAGTTCATGCATACCGTGGTCTCTAGGAGATCAACTCCATGTGTGCCATTGCTGGGATTGTGAAGAGCAGGGGTCAGCAAACTTTTTCAGCAGGGGGCCGGTCCATTGTCCCTCAGACCTTGTGGGGGGCCAGACTATCTATCTCTCTCTCTCTCTCTCTCTCTCTCTCTCTCTCTCTCTCTCTCTCTCTCTCTATCTCTCTATCTCTCTATCTCTCTATCTATCTATCATCTATCTATCATCTATCTATCATCTATCTATCTATCTATCTATCTATCTATCTATCTATCTATCTATCTATCATCTATCTATCTATCTATCATCTATCTATCTATCTTCTATGTATCCATATGGGGGGGGGTGAATGAATTCCTATGCCCCACAAATAACCCAGAGATGCATTTCAAATAAAAGCACACATTCTACTCATGTAAAAACATGCTGATTCCTGGACCGTCCGCGGGCCGGATTTAGAAGCCGATTGGGCTGAATCCGGGGCCCCGGGCCTTAGTTTGCCTACCCATGGTGAAGAGTAATCATATAGAAGAACATACAAACCTATCGTAAAGGGAATCAGACCATTGGTTCATCTAGCCCAGAGTCCTTCCTGCTTTGCTTGGCAGGAACTCTCTGGCACAGATCCATCTCAGGAGATTTTGTGTGCTGGACCTTCTTCATGCAAAGCAGGTGCCCTCTATGTCTGAGCTGGGGGAAGGAGCTAGGATTCTTGCTCTCCTTTCTAAAGCAGCTTGAGGGGCAATGAGGAGAACCTCCCTCCTCCAACTCCAGTTCCTGCCAATCAGATGCCCCTCTGTTTCTGTCGCCTCCTCTAGTTGCCAACCCAAGCCTGATTCTGACAGCGCCTTGGAGATGATGCCTCTCTCCACACACACTCACACTCACACTCACACACCCTTTCAACTAAACTTACCTAGGACTCCCATGAAGTTGTCTGGTACTCAACAAGGTATAATTTCTAAGAGTTCAAACACACAGTGCATTCAGGCATGGGGAATAGCGCATTGGGCTTCCTGATTATAGTATATATACTTCTGTTCTGTTTTCTAATGCTCCTTTCACACTGCACTACCTGGGGCATTATAGAACTGTGGCTTTATGACTGGCAGATCATGCTAACTTTCTTTCATACCAGTGAGCATGGTGTGTCATTGAACGATGTTGCTATCCCCTCCCACCCGGCATTCCGCACATGCGTGCTTCTGTCCCCCCACAATTCCCTCACAAAAACAGCAGGAAAGAACTAGTCTGTATGCTGGTATACCGCCCCAAATTTAATCACTTTTTACTCCCACAATTTTCAAGGTCACGTGGACTGCAAACAGGTCCCCCCCCCGGAATAAAATAGAATGGAAACGAACACTGAACATGTGCTATATTCCATTAGTTTTCATGAACTGGCGTTTACGTCACATGAAAGCTGAAATATAATGCAGAAATTAACCGTCCGGGGAGCGTTGAGGAAAGGGAATAAGATGCTGTGCGAACGCAGCCACGTGTAGAATAATGGCTTCTCTCCCATGCTCTATTTAATATCCAATTTCCGATCTAATATCTTACTCTGTGTGTTTTTAACCTTATCTTAGCCAGTCGTTACTTTAGTAGTTGACACAGTATTACCAGTTCAGTCCGAATTATTCATTGCACGGGAACACAGGAAGCTGCCTTATACTGAGTCAGACCCTCTTACTCAATATGTTCTACACTGACTGGCAGCAGCTGTCTAGGAATTTAAGCAGGGAGGTGCAGGGGGTTGAACTTCAGGCCCTTTGCTTGCAAGGCAGACATTCTACCACTGAGCCACAGTCCTTCCCTTAATTGCACTTTGGGTTAATTTGTTCCCCCACCTTCCTTCCAGACCCTTTTGGCTACATTCCTCATTTTTACATAGAGCTCTGCTGGCTTCAAATGCATCGCGGGTCCAATTTAAATGTGATGCCTGGCATTTAAAAATAAATCATTACCCATACAAAGGTCCCATATGGACACTGTCATGTCTAATCCAAGTTGCTGGCACTGAGATGTGCAGCATTTGCACACCACGTATCTGTGACCCACTATTACCCTGTCCCTAGCATGCTGCTATTAAGCAGGTAGACATGGCAACCAAATTTAGGTGTCACAATCCCCACACCAGAAAGCTTTGTATACCTGCCTAGCTTGAGATTTAAACTGGGTCTCATTTTTCAAATTATATACACCAGCTCCTATTCACATTCCAGTATTGATGAAAATCACAAGCATTTTGTGCCGATTTATCCTAATCTTCACAATTGCTCCTAGTATAATTCATTTCTGTATGTTATTTTTGCCAATGTATGCAACCTTATACACACTTTATTCTAGTGTATGCATTTGGGGAGCGTATTATTTGGCCATGCGGGGTGTATGGGGAGGGGCAGTACCTCTGGTGTGGGACATGTCATGCTCCTTCTGAGGTAGTTTGTCCACCTTTGATCCCCACCTTGCACTTACCGGTAGCTCTCACCTGTGGCTCCTAGAAGCTGCAACAGTGGCTACCCCCTGGGAACGGCTTCGATTGGCCAGCTAAACCAGGTGAGGGTAGCCAGTGGGTCTCAAACCCTCTGCGAGTTAGAGACTTTCCCTTCATGAAAAGAGAGGCTCCGGCGTATTGAGTGGGCAAGACCAATAGTGGGTCCAACAGTCAAGAAGGCGGTTTTTGCATGTGCAGTAGAGGCAACTGAAAAGCAGATGGGATTCATCAACCTGGGAAGGTCGCCCATCTAGGAGAAGGAGAACTCTTGATCCTAAACCTCCACTACTTATAGTAAGCTACATTTTTGTGGCCAAACGGATTTCATAAAGGTGTTCCTTGGCCAGTACAAACTTGTTGTGCAATCTCTGAGAGGGACAGTGGCTGGATTTCTCATGGGTAACTTCTGAAGGTACAGAAGAGCTTTCAGAAAAGCGGAGATGTTTAGGGGGCTACTGTGTGGTTCTGCATAGTTCATCTGCCAATTTCCCTCATTTTCTGTTGCAACCTTTAATGGTGAGATTTGCCAATTGACCTGAAAAGCCCGTTTGACCTTTTGTGTGTGTGTGGCTTTCAAAATCATACAGTGTGCAAAACAAAGTAGTCAGGGCAATTATCAAGCATGGGAACCAACATGGGCAACCCCCCCCCCCACTATGGCTGGTGAAAGAACCAGTAGTTATAGGCAGAGAAGCAGAAAGCTAGTAAAATATGGCAACCCTTTTAAAGACACAGGAGTCTGGTTAGTGTGTGTGTGGGGGGAATGGGAGCCCTTATTTCTAGACTCATTTCATTTAATAAATTAGCCACTTAATAAGGTTAAGATAATTCTTATGTGAATTCTTGCCCTTCTAAATGGTACATGGTTTCTTATTAATGATATATCTTCCTTTCTTCTTCTGTTGAGTTTCTCACTTTCAATTGCAAGCATAGCCTTCTCCAAAAGTAATCAAATTGCATTAATGAAAAAACCTTTCATTATAACATGTTGCATCAAGGGATTTTCATGTGCACTCAGGCTCCAAAAAACTGGGAAATCACTGTTAGGGGTCAAAACCTTAACATGTGTGTTATTTCGGCAATGTTGATATAGTATAGAATCCTACCCTGTGGTAAAAAAAAGGTAAAGGCAAAGGACCCCTGACAGTTAAGTCCAGTTGCAAACGACTCTGGTACGGTAGTTCCAGTTTTCCCACTGGCTGCCAATTAGCTACCAGCCTTAACTTCAAGCTGCTGCTTTTGTTATATAAAAAGCCCTACACATTCTGGGAACAAGATACCTGCAGTTGGTGGTTGAAGGCTTCCTGCAGATGCAATTTTATCAGGAGGTCTGTTCCACAGAATAGGGGAATAGGGCCAGCTAAATATTAGACACTTTTGCCTTATTGGAACCTACTTTCATCTTCTAACAAGCCATTTGGGGACAGATTTCCCCAGTCTGCATCTGCATTGAAATGGCTTTTATGACGTTTTTAGCTGTTTCTTGTTTGTGCATTTGCCACCCTGGGCTCCTTTGGGAGGAAGGGCAGGATATAAATTTAATAAATAACACAATAATGCATTGGCCTTTATGGCCACAGGTGGCAGAGTGGTCCCAGATCTGTACAGTCAAATCAAATGGATATACGGAGTCTACAGAATCAAAGCTATCATGCAACCAAGGCAACCATTTCACATTGCACGTACCCAGTTGTCAATTGATGCCATCAAGACAAAATAACAACCAAGATAATGCATGTGAACTGATTTGGACACATTAGAAATATGTCACCTTATTACTGAAGGCAGCTAATCATGAACAAAGCCTCTTTTCTGTGCTCCCTTCTGTGACATCACCTGAATGTTTTAGAAATTGTATTTTCATAGCGCAATCCTGTACTTGCCTACTGGGATACAAGTCCCATTGATTTCAATGAGACCTACTACCAGATAAGTGGGTCTAGGATTGCAGCCTAAATGTCTTTTTGAACTCAGTGCAACTACTAGCCTTTTCGTTCTGCTGGTTTTGAAAACTTCAGCTGGATAGCTAAGCTATTTCTTCTTCTTCAGATCTTGTGTTTACAGTGCGTTGGGGTCACTGGCGAGAAACTGTACTTTCAGGCATTTAAATAAAGTACATAATTCATTCTGCAAACACTACATTCAATTTGCTCTTCACTTCAGTCTACTAGGAAATTTATCTGGGTTACATAAATTTCAGATCTATATTACCATTCAAATAATTCAATGGGCAAATGATAATTTGTGCCTTCCCTTGCAAAATGAGCAGTCCTTGCGAACTGATCTTACGTAGACTGTGCCACACTTGCGTAATGAACTTCCTTTAATGCATTCATTCATTCGGTAGACATATTAATATTCCACCACTAGAGAGCACTTCAACAGAAACAATATGCATGGAAATTAGAATCTGGCTTCAGCTATGGACCTATACATTTCCTTCTCCGTGGACTTTTCTCAGGATTGAGCAAATGGCAACCCCTGCCCCCAACCCTCTCATTGAATGTTGGTAGAAAACACATTGCTGTGTGACTGAATGGATGTCCAAAAAGGATGAGAGAACTGGCACATCTGCATTAGCAGCACAGGTTTTTTCTCTCCCCTGCTCACTGAAGGAATCACCCAAGGGGTTGCTACTGAGTGCATCTCTAACTGCTGCAAGGATTGTGCTTGACTAATGGGAGTGCAGTACTGAATTATCCCTGATACATTTACAAGTAATTTCACGAATCTCAATAAGATAAGAGGTCAGTGGGGATGGTTCTGAGCTAGAGAAGAAGATTGAGTAACGCTATACACATTCCCCCAAGACCAAGTCCCATTGTAATCGGTGGGGCTGATTTCTAAGTAGACATGTATAGGACTGCACTATCACTAGGAATTCCTGGGAACTGTAGCTTGGGTGTGCGAGGGATCTTTACCAGTGAACACTCAGCACAAAATTACATTTCTTAGTATTGTTGGAGTGAGCCAGGACAGTTAAAATAATATCAGAGCTACAGTATTCTTACAGGACCCAACCCATCCAAGTAGTAGCATTGTGCCCAACATAGGGATGGGCGACATCTGGTTTTCAACATCATGACATATCACCAGCTAAATATCGCGATATACCAATGTATCAGGATGTCTGAAATAAGGATGGGGCTGTGTAGAGGCACTGGCTGGCTTCATGGTGTTTCCTGCATTGTGATTTTTGCCGGCATCTGTTCGTGATTCACTGCCCATTGCAGGAGGCAGGGGGAAGCGCTGAGCCAGCAAATTTAAAAGGGGCTGCAGGAATCAAGAGAAGCATTGGCTGGCTTCATGGTTCCCCCCACATTTAGACTTTTGCACAGCACACATGCACACCATGATTCATGATATATTGCCAGGTCAAAAATTATGAAACTGATACCACAATAGGAACCACAAACTGGTTTGGGGCGATATATTGATATATCTCCCAGCCCTAGTGCGGACCATACATCCAAAGAGGGCCTTGTTTTCTCCCTCTCCCCATTACACAAGCACCCAGCATGCTAGGTCATTTACAGTGGTACCTCTGGTTAAGAACTTAATTTGTTCCGGAGGTCCATTCTTAACCTGAAGCTGTTCTTAACCTGAAGCACCACTTTAGCTAATGGGGCCTCCTGCTGCCGCCGCGCCACTGGAGCACAATTTCTGTTCTCATTCTGAAGCAAAGTTCTTAACCTGAGGTACTATTTCTGGGTTAGCGGAGTCTGTAACCCGAAGCGTTTGTAACCTGAAGCATTTGTAACCCGAGGTACCACTGTATAGTGATTAGGTAGTCCATATGCAGCTTCCATATGTTCAAAAATATCACCCTTTGCTTAACTAGTGGAAGGTCAGCTACAAGGCTGAACAACCTCGCTCCCCAAAAATCTCTCTCTCTCTCTCTCTCTCTCTCTCTCTCTCTCTCTCTCTCTCACGCACACACACACACACACACACACACACACACCTATTTTAATATGCACCCCCCCTGAGTGTTGACTAATGTGATGCTTGCCTCCCAAAGATTAGCAACTCCTGTTCTACAGAATACAAATCCATTGTGCTAGGGATCAGATTACTGTATGTAGAATCTGGAGTGTGTTTTCTGGGTAGGGGATTCTCTGAGGAAAACAATCTTGCTGACATGCTATACACAAGGCAGTTGTTGTTGTTGTTGTTGTTGTTGTTGTTGTTGTTGTTGTTGTGATGCAGACTGACGAGAGGGTCTTCTGTCTTTGAAATGTGACCCTCTCTGTGTTGCATTACCATTTGTCTGACATGATGCCAAGTCTATTTCAATTAGCGAGTCGAACCATGACATTATGTACAAGAGAGAAGCTGTAAAACGTTTTAACGAGATGTTGAGGTCTCTGTATGCTGGCTTCTAGGGTGATGGGAGGGTTAGGTTTGTGAAGGTGAAAAAAGAGAAAAGAAATAGGTACCTTACAAAGTAGAACCCACTGTTCTGGGAGAGAAAGAAAGAAACATATGTAGCGAGTCTTTTAAACCTGTCTACAAACAATTATTTTACTGAACCAAGGAGGTCCCAAAGTGATGCACCTGGAAATTTCAGAGAAAGGGGCAGTGAAGCAATTTGACAAGCCTCCCGAGACAATAAACTGATTTTTTTTCATATTTCTTCCCATCTCCTATTAGGTTGTGAGAGACTTGCAATAACCACTGCTTGTGGTTACCAGATGCTTCTCGGAGTTTTTTTTAGAAGCATGTAACCCGCCTCAAAAGTTATTGCTTTGTGTGTGTTCTGATACCATCAATCTAACTTCAAATAGAATTGACTTTTCAAAACGGAAAGGAAAACAAAACCGCAACGTCTTTTTCAAGCAATGCTTCGTTATAGAAATAACTGAACCCCCACCCACACCTTTGGTTCAGTTCTGAGTCATCTCACTATTTGTGAAGCTTTCTGATTCATTTTTCCTATGGCATCTGTATCCCACCTTTTCTCCAAGAAATTCAAGGGGGGCTTACACAACCCCCTTCCTTCCTGTTTTGTCCTCTCACCAACCCTGTGAGGTAGGTTGAGCTGAGAGGCTGTGAGGTAACCCACGCCCAAGGTAACCCAGTGAGCATCATGGCTTCATGGGGATTTGAGCCTTGGCCTCCCAGGTCATCCTCAAAGAATTCTGGGAGTTGTAGTTTGTTAAGGGTACTGAGAATTGTTAGGTGACCTCTATTTCCCACACAGAGCTGCAGTGCCTAGCTGGTTTAACTACCAAGCCCTTGTCTCAGGGAACTCTTGGAAAGGAGCTGATTTTTTTTAAAAGGATGTATAAAAGAAATGGAAGGCAGGGCAGGTCCCTATGGACAAGTAGAGTTGAGAAGCTCAGACGGTGTCAGGAAAGCTGAAGCTTAGAACACACAGAGGCTGGAGAGGAATGCTACAAGTTTTCAGTCTTTGATTGATGTGTTTTCTTCTGATGATTGTTGATATTATTTCTGTGCTGCTTTTATTGACATGCTGTTTCTAAAACTTATTTTTATGGATTAGCAGGAACAGCCAGAGGGGCAGGGCAGCGACACACATCTGGCCACCACCTGGCAGCAGTTACCCTATGGCTTATGGGGGGGGGGAGAGGTGGCGTGGCTGGGAGCTTGGCACAGCATGGGTGAGAGCAACAGATTGGCTCCAGTGGGGCCTCTGCATCATACTGACCTCCTTGCCCGCTTCTCTCTCTTCCTTCCAGTAAGCTGCAGAAATACTGGTGCTGGGAGGTAAGTACAATTGCCCCTTTCCACCTATTGCTTCTGTGTATTAGCTATTTTATGGTGTGTTTTCTAGTAATTTGAGCTGGAAAGGTAGAGATCTACTTAGGTATAACTAACAAAACATTAACCAAGTAATATAAGACAGGGTAAAACAATATAAAACTGTGGAAAGCTGAATATACAATAAGCTTGCAAGCACTGCTTACCTATGCACCATAATACCCCTAGTTTTTGTTTTTTGTTTTTACAAACCCTGGCACCATTCACATCATTCATTAAGCCCTTCCAAAATCTTAAGAATGAATGAATGAATGAATGAATGAATGAATGAAATTCTTTAGAAGTGCCAGAAGCCACCAAACGAGATGACAGAAAGGATTTTAACTCAGCCTGGAATTTGGTCCTGCCAGCTCCCTGATTGGAAAATCGCCTACCAAAAGTTCAAACCAATAAACCAATAACTCCCCTTAAAGCACTATCATACCACTTTAAACAGCCATGGCTTCCCACTGCAAAGAACCATGGGAACTGTGGTTGTTAAGGGTGCTGAGAGTTGTTAGGAAATCTCTGTTCCCCCCACAAAACTACAATGTTCAGAGTGATCAATCCATCTTCCAGTGAACTGGGAATTGTAGCTAGGAGATCAAGGACGACGAAATATGGCATTTAACTGGCCAAACATTAATTGGGCTTCAGCTTCCTGAAGAGCTGCTGAAGTTAGGAGATCAGCCACTTCCACTTCTACCTGCCTGCTCTCTTTCTGGTTTGGGTCCCTGGGGAGGAACCTTTCCACCCCCATTCCTGCATTGCACTGTGCTGATCCTTGCAGAAGGACTCCTCCTTTCTAGCTTCTGAACACATTCAGATGACAGCTGCTGGTGGCAGCTCTTTCTCCTTAGCACTACCATTCCCACTTGGTTGCTTTTCTGTGAGCAAAGGAGAGGCAACAAACTGGCCACATGCAGAAGAGGACAGCACTCCTGTGCTAGCAGAAATTGCAGCTTGTGTGAATTAGAGTGAAAAAGTCACTTACATTCTGGAGTTCAAAGGCTTTATTCATGCAGGAATTATTTACAGGATGAGTGGTTATGAGAGAAAGAAAACAGCAAACATTGTGTGTCAACAAGTTGGGAGAGAATAATAAACAAACTGACTCAGCTTTTAGGGGTGGAGTTACCTTAGACAAATCGAAGATTATAAACAAGTGGTAGCTACATTGCTAGACAAATAGTGCCCTCATGTGGTTTAAAGTAACACATGCTTTAATTCAAGTTCAGGAAAAGGAAATGTATTTGCTTTTCTCCAGATCCTGCATCTATAATAGCTACACAGAAGAGGAGTCCTGCCCTCTTTAGCACCTGGGCTAGCTCCTGCCACCTGCTCACCTGTTCAAGTGGCAGTGGTGGTAAGGAGCCTTAGCCTAACTTCCCCTTCTTTGCAGCAAGAATCAGTAGAATCCCAGGACCTTGGCGGGGGCAACAACATTTTCAACTTTCAATTGTTGAAAACAAGGTAGCTTTTGCCCTGGCTTCTCTTTTGCAAAATAACACCATTTGACATTTGAATTGGCAAAAGCTGATGAATATGACATTTCTCTGCAAATATACAGTGTGCCTATAAGTTTACTTCAAAGCTGCCAACCTTCATTGGCTGAAACGTGCAGCAATCTGAATAAACTAGGGAAAAGAAATATTTTAAATTTATTTTTCTTTTGTTCTCTCTGAAAGTGTCAAAAATAATAAATGTTTCATGCTCCTAATAGCCCACTTCAGCTTCTGATTATATCTCATTGAATTCGAAAGCTTGACTATAAACATAATGTCATGAGGATTGTAATTTATTTTCTCTCTCATATCCACATCAAAGTTGCTTGGGAAAGTATTTTTAAATAGTCATAATTGCTTAAAGAACAACAGCCAACCAAACCCATTTCTTTGGCTTTTTGAATACTACCGGGTCTCATATACACTATACATTTAAAGCCACATTTAAAGCAATATTGTTACATTTCAAACAGTTAGATCTCCAATTCTGCTCATTGAGCTACAATTCCCACAGTATTCCAAGTGTGGTTGCCTCTGCATTTTGACTGAACAAGGATTGAATCAAAACAGCTGGAGGACCAAGTTTGGCCACTACTGGCATAGAGGAACCTGGCAGAAGGTATAACTGGCTGAATGGAATGCTGCACACTACAACGTTTTGTTGTTAAGTTCTATCTGCCACTTTAAGCTTTTGAGAGTTAACAGGTGGGATGCTATATTCTTAATACAGCTTGGGACCAGGATACCTGAAAGCTCATTTCACCCCCTATATACCCAGTTGATTGCTGTGTTCTGCAGGTGAGGGCCTCTTCCAGATACCATCCTATCAGGAGGCGCATTCCACAGAATAAAGGAATCAGCCCTTTCGTGTCATGGCACCTACCCTCTGGAATTCCCTCCTGTTAAATATAAAATAAGGGCTGTCTCTGTTGTCTTTTTGGCACTTACTGAAAATCTTTCTCTTCCCAAGTCTGCACTTGATTGGGAGTTGTTTTAAAGACGTTTTTAGTTGTTCTTTATGCGTTTGACACCCTGGGCTTCCTTTGAAATGAAGGCCAGGATTTAAATTTAATAAGCACAAATAAAAGAATACATTGGAGCTTGATGGCAGTCAGCGGCAGAGTGGTCCCAGATTTGTCCGGTCACTGAAATGGACGCATTGAGTCTACGCAACTGAAGCTACCATTTCATGTTGCAAGTACACAAATGTCAATCAGGGGTTTAATCTTGTGGACCCCTTTGGAGTTTCTTCCCATTAAATATTAGACAGGCATAATCACTGTTGTCTTTTAGATGTCTACTGAATACTATCCTCCGACTCAGGGGATGAGAACCATTTGCTGCTTTGTCTTCGGCAGCAGAGTGACCTGGAACAACTCTGCCACCATCCAGAGCTATGGATTGTCCCTGCCAAATCAGGATTGTCTACACCTTATTTTATGTCTTTGCCCCCTTCTCTGGCCCTCCAGAGAAGGAGAAATCAAATGCAGTTCCCACCTGCTCCTCCAAACATTTGGCCGTGTTGGATGGCCAAATGAATGGTGCTGACTACAGGGGAAAATATTAATTTTTAAGCCCAACTGCAACAGCCCTAAATTTAAGCGCTGGCTTCTTAACCTGCCCATTTGCATGTAAACAGTGCACCGACGAATTAGCAGAATCTTATCCCTTTGCCAGCTTTCAGAATTACACCAGCAAAACCAAATTCATCGCCGTAATTTGGGTAAGTGCTGCAAAATTGATTTTATTTGCATAGCAAAATGATTTAGCTTGGTTTGAAGCACAATTTATCAACCACTCTATAAGGCATTTGCATAAATGACTGCATTTCACACAGGCAGAAACCAAATCTATCAGAATCCAACACAGCAGAGAATTGTTCCATTGAATTTCTTTCAAAGAAAAGTCTAAATAGGAGGGTGGCATATGAAGATTCTCTAACCGCTTAAGTTCAAACTGTCTCTCTTCTCTTCCATCTCCTCAATCTTCCCCAGGAAAATAGAAATATCAAAAGCAACTCACTGTTAATTTTGAAACATTTTGGCACAGCCAGATATTAATTCACTTTGGGGCAGTTTTCAGCACTCTGAGCAACGTTTCCCTTTTCTTCATTTATTATTGTATTGTCAGATTCGTAGACGACCCTTCAGCTTGGAGGTCCCCTTCCATTGCCTTCATTTGCCCTCTCTCTCAAATGCCCTCACTTGCCTATGGTGATGTCATCAGGGTTAATCAGACTGGATGCAGCAGCCAAAGGAAAACTAGCACCTTACAGGATAAAGATGAATATCTGCACAGTTTAGGTGTGTGGGTAGTTCTTTCAGAGAGTCTTTGGGGGGGGGGGGCAAACAATGCCCACTCACTAAATATTGCAAGTTTCTACCCCAAAATCAAAATCAAAACTGGAGAATATTTGGCATAGCCCAGCACATCGGCTGAAACTCTGATGCAGACGTCCAGCGTATTAAGTTCAACAAGAAGTATTTTAAGTTCCTACTATATGTAGATGCTGCTGCATCATTTCCCCAGATGTGAACAAAGATATCCACTTCTAAACTACTTACATGTATCAAGTAGTGCTGCTCCTTTTAGAATGTGATGTAAAAGGGATGCCCAGCCATTGGTTCTCCAGAAAATGTTGGCCTACTAACTCCTACTATTCTGACCACTGGACTGTGCTGGCTTGGTCACAAATGGGCCTCAGTCCAGCGACATCTGAACGACCACAGATTCCTCCCTGGTGTTCACTCAAACTCAGTTCCGGCACCTCTCAGGTGGGCGCCATTGCCATTCTAAGAGAACGAAGGAGGTGTTCATGGTGAGTTCCAGCACCTCTTTTTCTAGAAAAATAGCACTGATTCTAAACATAGCATTTTTACCGTCAACCACTCCAAAATCCTATGGTTTCAAGCTTTAACTAATTCATTCCATAACTGACACTTTGATTAATTGATAAGACTGAAATAGAATGGCACAGTTGTGAATTTTTTGGGGGCTACTATGGCTCTCCCGATGTAACTGTAATAGATAATCTTCCTTTCCAACCATGTGTGGCAGTTTTACTTCTCAGCAAGAGACTTGTATTGAGGAGTTGAAGCTATGCAAATTTATTTAAATAGAATCAATCAGCTAGAATGATGCTTAACCACCCAAAGTTTCTTTATTTGGTTGGCAGCCTTACAAATTGTCTATCTTGGTATGTAGGTTTCTCTGGAAACTAAATCTGTGGTTAAGAGTAATCGATGATATCCTGCTTCAAATCATCCTAGACATGGATAAATCTTTCAGAGCACGGACATATCAGTGTTATAAAAAATGAATGTTCTACCATGGCCATTTATCTCCTTCACAATCTACCTCCATCCATCTTTCCAGTCTATTTTAAAAGATTGGGTCAATTATTTAAAGCTTTTTTTTATGGGGCTGAAACAGCAGGTCAAAGATGCACTTGCCAAGCTTTAAAGGAGCTTTAAAACCCCCAGATCTCAACACGGACCATTCTTTAATGTTAGGTCTCTCAAACTAACCTGTTGAAAGGGGAGGACCTGGTCAGGGATTGATCACCTAACTGGACTGAGTGCTACTCAAGCATCTAGTGGGCCAGAACATTTTAAGTTATACTTTCTGTAGCTCTGAAATGTTAACACCTCCAGGGTCACTGTCAGCTGCTCTTCAGCTGTATAGGCTGTAGGCTGCAGGTCAGAATCTCATAGCTCTGTATGCATACCTCCTTACTGATAGAAAACTGGGTGCCAAGGAGAATAAACATAGTATTGCTTTCTCCCCAATATGCCAGCTTTGTATGTACATGTAATGCTCCCCTACCTCCCAAATGGGGGAAGCATTCAGCAATTAAGACTTCGACCTGCAACCTCTAGTGATACTGTTCAGGAACCATTTTAACATCTTATTTGCTTTAGGTAGATTATCTGCAGGGGTGCAGGTGGCGCTGTGGTCTAAACCACTGAGCTTCTTGGGCTTGCCAATCAGAAGGTTGGCGGTTCAAATCCCCACGACGGGGTGAGCTCCCATTGCTCTGTCCCAGCTCCTGCCAACCTAGCAGATCGAAAGCACATCAGTGCAAGTAGATAAATAGGTACTGCTACGGCCGGAAGGTAAATGGCATTTCCGTGTACTCTGGTTTCCATCATGGTGTCCCGTTGAGCCAGAAGCAGTTTGGTCATGCTGGCCACATGACCCGGAAAGCTGTCTGTGGACAAACACCAGCTCCCTCAGCCTGAAAGTGAGATGAGCACCCCAACCCCACAGTCACTTTTGACTGGACTTAAGCGTCCAGCGATCCTTTACCTTTACCTTTTAGATTATCTGCCTTGCATGCAAAAGGTCCCAGGTTCAGTCTGTTGGTATCTCCAGGTAGGGCAGGGAGAGAACCCTGCCTGAAATCTTGGACAGCTCCCGTCAGTCAGGGTAGACAATACTGAGACAGATAGCCCAATGGTCTGACTCTGTATAAGTCAGCTTCCTCTACTCCTGTCAGCATGCTGGGAGAATCCCAAGGTTACAGAAGTACAAAAAAACCTTTAAAAACAAAAACTTAAGGGAGCAACTGTCCCCTGAAAATAGCTCACTTTCTCCATGCCAGGACTTATTTTATATGTTTCTATCATTTTGTCTCTTACTGGCCTTTGCTCTAAAATAAAAAAGGCTCTAATTTTGTAATCTTTGTTGCCCATTTCTGAACCTTTTCTAATTCTCCTATGACTCAAGTTGGTTGGGGAATGGAATGGCCTGCTTGATTTCCTCCCAGTTTATCATATTCTGGAGGACACCAAAAGAGCCCACTGAGGACTGAGCATGCTCAGTTGCCTCAGAATGCTGACTGCTGGGTGGCGTGGCTGATGGAAAAACCCAGCAGGAGCTGAAATGGCTTGCTGGCAGGCAGGCGGGCACCCTGAACAGGCAGGGAAACTCCTCTGAAGAAGTGAGGATGTACTGCAACATTTTCTTGCACGCCCCACTCACATTTTATATTGCAGAAATATTGCCTTCCTGTGGTGCTGCATATCTTTGTGTCTAGTTGGGAGAGAGAATTACCACCTCTTCCGAGTGATGGAGCTGTGGAGTGAGTCCCAGACTCAAAGCTGCATGGTAGGTCGGTGCAAGCTGGCAGCCCTGTTCTCAGAGAAGGCATGTAAACTTTCTCCTTAGAACTGTAGCTCCGTGGCAGAACATTTGCTTTGCATGCAGCAGGTCCTAGTTTTAATCTCTAGCATCTCCAGGTAGAGCTGGCGAGAGACTCCATGCCTGAAATCCTGACAGTCGGTGTAGACAGCTAGATAGACCCAAGGATCTTACTCTGTATAAAGCGGCTTCCTATGCTCCTAAGAATGCTTTGTAACTTAACTTTTGCGTAGTAAAAAGATAGGCTACCCTCCTTAATTAATGCTGGCTCTGAAAACCACCAGAAGGTATGTCTTTTCAGCATTTTGCTGGGCTGCCAAATACCTTTCATTGTGTATATAGAAGGAGGCCATGCCAGCCAATGTAGGCATGCTGGCTGCCTTCTTCTGCGGCCCACAAGTAAGTGATGTGTAAGAAAGAGACTTGGTGAAATGATTAGAACAGAAGCAATCTGACATCTCTTCCTGGCTTGCTATCCCTTGTAAAATAATCTGGGTTGTGCATAATGAGGAATTGGAGAGGGAAAGGGAGTGATTCCTCACCTCTCCCATATTAGTTTAATGTTTTGCTTCCCGTTCCCTTGAGATAGAACTAAGAATCAAATTTGAGCTAGGGGCTAGGGGAGGAAGACACAGTGTTATTAAGGATTTGAACAAGACTTTATATGCAAGTGATTTGCTCCTGCCTTGAACAACAGAAGCCTCTATGAAATTGTCGGGGGAAAAGGGCAGATCTATCAACAAATGGACTGCGTCAATTTTTAACCAAGTCAATGGTTTGTAAGTGAATATCTAGGTAGGTCATACACTTGCAAAATCTTTAGATTCAAGGTAAGTAACAATCATTTGTAAAACTTCTTTTAAGTAAAGTCATAGCAAAAGAAAGGCATAAATCAGTGGTTCTCAAACTTTTTTCTCTGGGCCACACTTTCAGAATAAAAATTTGCTCGCACCACACCAATTTTTTAATCAAAAAGAAACGCATTGGAAAACAAAAAGAAACTACCATACTACTGGAAGTGCTTGATTTACAACATACCAGTACTTTATAATATGATCACGAGACCATCCAGAAAGTATAAAACAATGCAGCTACATAAGAACATGAACCATTCCCAAAATATATTTATAAACGAGCCTCTTACATATGTACCTTAATTATGTGTACAAACTTAATGAGAGGTGTGGGCTCGCTTTTGCCGGGTAAGCTATTGTAATTAGATCTAATCCGAGACAAACTCTCATCTCCTCATCAATACAAGGAAGCCCTTCTCTCTTCTGATCTTTCATATTTGTCAGAGTTGGAAATCCCTGTTCACAACAGTATGTCACGGAGAACTGTAGAAGAATGGCCAGTGCTCTTGAAAAGAGGCAGGGGTGCTTTATCTGGTTGTGTGTGTATATATAATGTTTAAATGTTTCTTTGATTGTCCTTGAATCTTCCCGCCACACTTGCCACCCTCTCCTGCCACACCGAAGTGATGTCCCACACCCTTTCAGAATCATTGGGACAAATCATTCTATTTCTGATCGTCAGGTGTGAGCATCAATGTTTCTGTAGCAAAAAATGGTACTACCATCGCAAAACTCTAAGCTGATCTATTAGAATTGATGGATGTGACTAACGTATGTCCTCCTTTTAAGTAGAAACACTGGATACAGCCCAGTGTGCATCATAGCTGCCAAGTGCCCAGAGAAGAAATCTGGGATCGGCAGCCGCACGACACCGGAAGTTGCATAGATGCGACTTCCGGTGTCGCTTTGCCCAGAAAATGGCCGGCGCCGGCGCCGGATGTCGCGTCTATGCATGTCCGGTGGTGGCTCCGGCCATTTTCGGTGCCCATAGATGGGCAAAGCGGCACCAGAAAAATAGCCGCCGACAGGAACAAAAATAAGGGAAAATAACGGGAGAGGAGCTGGAACAGGAGACCTCCGGGAAAAGGTAAGTAAAAACGGGGGTTTCCCGGGAAATACGGGGTACTTGGCAGCTATGGTGTGCATGTATAGGCTACTTGCATCCCAGCCTTTTTGTTGAAACCCAAAAGGTTCAACACTTTTTAAATAAAGAAGGCCATGATAGCAGGAAGTGAAATGTCCCTTGAGTAGGTGTATGGATGGAAGCAGTTCTGAGAACCTTCCCAAGGGAGATCTGAAACCTAACGTGGCCGTAGCCATGCCGACGTCAACAGCCACAGCCCAAGCCGCACAATGTTAAGTATAGTTTGTTTGCTTCACACTTTGTTCTCCCGTGGCATCATTTTTTTTAAAAAATAAATAAATAGGCTGCTGCAACAAATCTTACACAGAGCATCCTCTGTGGCCATTAGCCCCACAATGGATCAGCTTATGAATGAATTGGAAGCGAGGGCTTCACTACTCCAGGAACTGCTTGAAGCTAATGGAAGCATAATTCAAAGGGGAACCGGAGCTGCAACCAGCCAAAGGAAAAAGCTTTTGTTTTCCATTAGGTCCTGTAGCTTCCCTTTCTCATTACATGCTACATCAGAGTCTCAATGAACTCCCCAACTCTATTTCCTATTCTAGCAGGTCCGTTTAAATCAACGCACAAAATGACCTACTAATCCTCCTAATTGGAGAAATTCCATTTAGCAGACGTATCCTATTTCCACCACCAAAGCTCTCTTTCCTTGACAAAATTTACAGTCCGCTCAACCTGTCTTAATAAAGTTATTTCACTGAAGCAAGATGCGTGCCTTATAAAACCTGGATGTCATTTATGAGCATTTTAAAGCTTACGCTATATATATAAAAAACTTGGGCATGTCAATGCAAACTTGTCAGGTTTGCCAAAAGGTCGCCTCGGAGCGAGGGGCTCCCAGTCGGTTTTTCTGCTATGCTATACAGAACGCGGACTGGAATATAAAAGGGGTGTACTTGGTCATTTCCACCTAGTCTAATATGACCTGTGGATTCTGTTAACCAGGCTGACTCACCACTGGGCGTGACCTGCTGTTTCACAACAAACCCGTTTACAGTCATTAACAAGCACGGGATTATAGATGGCTTGAAGGATCATTGCATCATTCAAAACTAATAATGCATGGCATGTGAATTCAGCAGTCACAGAACCAGGGTGTACGAGACATGTTTTTTCCATAAGGGTGGCAATTTATGCATTGTCAAAAGAGGGAGGACATGCACACACAACTATGACTAGGTGATGTGTGTGCCTGCTTGGTCTGTTGCCCAGGTGCCAAATGCAGAGGGGCCACTGCAGAGGGACCCCTGCTCTCACTTTTTAGGGTTCTTTTGCTTTAAACTAGACTTGTTCAAAAGGGAACCTGTGGCCCTCCGAGTGCTGTTTGACTTCAGCTCCCATCAGCCTCAATCAGCATTACCACTGGTCAGGAATGATGGGAATTGTAATCCAACAACATCGGGGTGGGGGGGGCATATGTTCTCCACCCCACTTCAACAGTGTAAATGTAATTTCACAGTTATCTTACTGTGGGTTACTGCACGCTGAAGAATTAACATAATTTTTTTTATCATATTGCCATTGTCATTTTATTATGGGGCAACCCAGTTAGATGGGTGGGGTATAAATACAACAACAACAACAACAACAACAACAACAACAACAACAACAACATTCCGCATTTCCCACAAGTAAATTGGTGCTCAAAAAAGTTCACAGAAAAATCAAAATCTAGACATAATAAGATATATGATATCACTGCAGTGCAGCATAGCACTAATAATCAATAATTAACAGTTCATCTAACATATATTAATATTTACTCAAGTGTACAGCTTACTGATAGAATAAGTCAAGTCCATGCCATCTATTGAATAAGTAATGATATTTCATAGGAACTAGCCAAACAGGCCTCATGTTGTGGTGATAGCAATGAATTTGAACGGCTCTATAAATGACTATTAGACAGGGTGGCTAAATGGAACTTTAAAATACCTGTAAATACCAGATATTGGGATAGGCAATGGGGAGAAGGATGATCTGCTTGAATTTTTTCCAAGGTTCCCTTGGATTGAGCTTCGTTCTGAACCATGATATTTAGTTTGAATGAAGGAAGCGTTGTAATGTGCCCTGCATTCCAAATAGTATGAACCCAAAAAACACATGCCATGTTTATTCACAAAGGAATGTTTCACATGAAATACCATTGCTTGGGGAAGACATGATATCTTTATTATAGATCTGTCACCCAGCTGAAGAAATCTGAGCTGATTAATTGTGTGAGTTTTAGTTGGCCAGTTGGTTGGTTCGTGTAAAATTTGCTTATCTCAACATATATTGACAACCAGCAGTTCTGAATTGGCCTGGGGGAAATAGCATTTCTGCATCATGGTTCTGTGATGGAAATCCTACTGATTTCAATGGGGCCTCAGCCCAAATAAAACTGTTAAAGAGCAGAGCCTCACACTCTGTTTGGAAATACCCTGTGCAAAATCTTGGCTTTGTGGCCATGGGAAGATAAACTTAATTTCCCCTTGCTTAATCAACTTCTGCAAGAGTTGTGGTAAGGACCGGCCACAGAGATGACATGCGAGAGAACTCTGACCCACCCTCTGTGCCTGTATCAATCTTACTTTCCTTTCCACCCAAATCTGTTGGGGGAGAGTAGGGGCAGATACTGTAATAGGAGATACAACTGAAAGTGGAGAAGATGAGATGCTCTTCTAAAATGGCACTCAATTAAGAATCAGTGGAAGTGAGCGAGATACAAAGAGGTTGTAGATAATACTATGGTGTGAAATGAGTATTGTTAGAAGATAATTATAATTTAATTAAGAGGTAAGATATAGAGTGTAAAAGGATAAGATACAAAAGATAGAGAAATAAGGTAATATTAAAGTAATAATTAGGGTTTATTTAAGATTTAGAGTTTACTAAGGATGATGTGTAAAGAAACGCAGAAGGAGGTGGAATGAGGAAGTCAATGGATTAGAAATAAGGGTTACAAATTAGAATTTTTGTTTTTGTATTTTTGTATTTTGTATTTTCTTTGTGTGTTTTGTATTTTTGTATGTTTTTGGTTGTTTGTTAAAAAAAAACCCTTTAATAAATATATTTTTTAAAAAAATAAATAAAATGGCACTCAATTAACTGAGGGGAGGGACCACATTTTTAATTGTTTGGAAGATCTTTAATGAACAATTTCATTTGATTAATTGGTTAAACATTGCAGTTTTGCCAAGTTTTCTCTGGATGGCATAAATCTATGACTGACTGCAAAGTCAGCTCCCAATGAAACACAGTCTTCCTGGATGAAGCAGGGTGGGGTGGAAATGCAACCATTCTTTTTTGATCCCGAATTTCAAAAATTGCCATCTTGGGAGACTTGCTTTGTCCAAAGGCAAAGCGCAACCACTATGGAGACAGCTCTTCATTAAGAATAACAAGCATTTCCCCAGAGATGTTAATCATTACCAACAACTGTGATTCCCCAACTGCATAAATGCATTATCGGCCCCTTTATACATCTCCCAGACAATAACGAGACAATATTGTTCCAGCGTAAGACCTTGGACCTCCAACGGATAATAAGTGATTCTTCAGTGATTACCAAAATCCAGGCTACTGCTGCAGAAGTTGTACAGGCCCACAGAAATGATGTGATTAGGCTTTGTGTTGCTCAGCAGCGCCTTGGCTAGGTCTCCAATATTTTAAGCTATTGTAATGGAGCAGAGCAAGCCTTTTATATCACAGTAAACAGTTCTGACATCAAGCTGACGGATCATTCTTGCCCCCTCCCTGCAAAAGGGCTCACAGCTTTCAAATGCAAACGAGTCTAGAAACCTTGGTGCACATTATGTCATATTAGAAGTATTCATCCGAAGTAACATCTTATAACCAAGGGAAGGAAAAATGCTATTTTCTTCTTACAGAGAGGGTTGCTTTGGTAAGCCTAGAAAAAGCTTATAATCCAATGCAGACTTGCGGCAGACTGACCTGTAGTACTTCACTAATCTTTTGAAGGCTGAAGATCCAGCGATATGTACAGACTGTAACATTATTATGTCCTTTAAGCATGTTCTCAAATAGATTAGGACTGCAATACTTACTTATTTATTATTTATCTGTTTCCAATACGGATAGACAGCTATGCTCCAGGGGTGGTCAGAAAGAAGTTTACACAACAATCAAGAAAAAGAGTTTATAAACCAAAATAATGCTGTCTTTAAGGCAAACAGCTGCCGCAAGGTAAAAAGTAAGTTCATTAATAGGCAAAGTATAACTTGCTTAAACAGAAAGGTATTTTTCAAGTGCCCCAAATCCCAAGGGTTAAGCAGCTCAGTCCCTAATCTCTCCATTACAAAGCAGCTTTTCGTGTTAAAAAAAGGGGGGGGCGTATTAGGAAACGCAGACAGTCTAAAAATTTAAGCGGCACCAAACTACATGTCATATGGCCCACAGGGCCTAGGTTTGTGTGTAATATGTAGCTTAGCCCACTTGTACACAGGCAACCCAAATTATGTCCAGACTTAACTACAAAAGGAAGTGAGACTTTAAATGGATTGTAACCTGATTTGATTGCAAATAATGGAATTCACAGCTTCCTATAGTCAATTTGTAATGTGCTCCTCCAGACTTAATGTTAAAGCCATTATTGTTATATGATAAGCCCTGAATCTTTTTACCAGGCTTTCCTGCATGAGTTCAGGTTTTACAATAACATTTTGCTATGGCACCATTAGAAAATGGAGAAGGAAATTTATCCCTCTAAAATTCTACAAATCCTGTGTGGCTTATTTTGGTTTCTCAACTAATCCAGTGGCACAGAAAAGAGAATGACTCTGAGGACTGTCAGATGCCATTTTAGATATAAATGTTAGGCAGAAATCTCCTGAAAGGATCTAAACTCGGTATCTAAAAGGCAGGGTGAGGGGATCCTGCTGTCAAATATCATGCGGTGCTTTGAAAGGAGTGGAAACTCACTGTTTGCTGCAGATGAGTTACTGACACAAGCCGAGAGTTAATTTATTTCTGCTGAGCTAATAGAAGAGGGATATCTAACTTCTTTGTGCATATGAGTACACCTGCCACATAAACTGAATTCCTCATGAGTAATCCATTTGGTGCTATGCATAGGGGAGCACCTGGGGGCTTAGGGTGAAGTGCAAGTAATAAAGAAATAATTTGCTATACCCATCATCTAGCAAAAGACACTTTCCGTCTATTTTGATTACTAACGCACATTGATGTTTTCTTTGGGAAACATGTAGGAATGTGCAGACTGCACCTCCTTCTCCAAAGTTTCTTTCAAACTCTGTTTTTAATCTCTGCATTTGCTTTGAAATTTGGGAACAACTGCAATTATACCATGGCCCTCCTTGTTTTGCCCTATTGTCATGGGTAATGGCCAAAGGATTGACAATTGGGCAGGTTAAGAGGTGGCAATTCTACCTAAATCACTGCTTGTCCATCTTGTGTCAAACTAGTGCCAGCAAGAGCAATGCAAGTTAGGAAAGTTAGGAAATGCCAGGAGTGCCCCTGAGGTAGAACCCAGGTAGAACCCAAAAAGAAATGCAATGTGCTGCTTAGATTTTGCAGTGAGAACCGCACCCATCTCCTTACACACACACACACATACATGGATTCTACCCAACTTTTGAAAATGCCTGGGATATCTAGCACTGTGAGCAGCCAATGCCGGCTGTTAATTTGGATAGCTCCTACAGCTTCCCAGCACAATCCCAGGGATACTCTGGAAGGCTGCCTCATGTTCCCTGATCACATCCACTGCAGCCAGTGGGTAGGAATAACACTGCCCATTCACTACACTGGAAGCTTGGTACATGTGACATGGCCACCAGGAATGGCATCCCAAGAAGACCTGGAAGCCATTTCACAAAGTGGGACAAGATGATCACATCATCTAGGGACCATGGTGCTCAGGGCTTGTGAAACAGCCTCCAATGTGAAACAGCCTTTGGGGTGCCCTTCAATTCCCTAGGATGTCACCTTGCATGACCCAATTGCATACAATAGAATGAGAAGAGGGCGTGTCCACTACCAGAGGCTGGAGCATGCCAGATGGACTTATGGAGTGGTCATGCGCAAACAGGTGATATGCAAATAGGGCATGTGCATATATCCAAGTTGAACTGCAGAAGCAATTCTGGCACCCACAAATCCACCCTGGTACTATGGGGGTGCAGAACAGATGCACTTGTAATTGCTTGCATCAGGAAGTTGAAAAAATATATGGCCACCTGATCTATGAGATGAAGATTGTTAGGGCCATTAAAAAACCACGGGGTGAAATTTAACAACCCTCCAATCATTCGATCTGTGCAAACATTGCCAGATGGAATGATCCTCACTCTCCTAATGCCATGCGCTATTCTGGGGTTCTCCTGCCCCTCTGGACCAATTTTGTAGAGGTAGGGGGGGGCACGAGGGAGGTGAGGAAAGCCCCATTGTGCAAGCAGAAGTTATTGAGCAGGGCTTCCATTGAAGGGGCTGGTGGAGTGTTTCCAGTCATAGAAAACAATAATTATCAAGGATGGAGATCAGTTTGAGATAAGGAGATATGGAGATGTTGTGGTGTAAAAGCTGCAGAAGGTCAGGTGGTCTGAAATACTAAGAACTCAAGAAAATAATGCAGAGTTCAAAAATGAAAATATTTTCAGAGAAATTTATTCTCCTGCTTTTCTCTGCCGCTGCTGACAGGAAAACATAATTGTGACTTGCTTCACTGTTGAGAGTTACAATGCTTGATTCAGGAACCTGGGACAGAGCTTGACTACTGTGTATCAAAAGGAATGAAAGCTGCCTTTTGCTGGGAGTGCATTCAATAAATACATTTTCATGGACAGTTTTGATTCTCTATACTTTAAATCTATGAGCTAACCTTTCTCTACTTCATTTTTTATTTGATCAATTCTTCAGTAAGGTCACTTTCTCATCTAGCTCAGTATTATTATCATTATTTTCCTGCCTGGAGATCCCTAAGGTTGAACCTCGGATTTTCTACAGGAAAAGCTCATGAAAAGGTCTTAGCACTGAGCTACAGCCCATCCCAAGGGAGAATGTGTGATCATTTCAGTTACATGTACATTGACTTACTTGCAATTGGGTGTTGGAAAATGTGTGCTTTGAGAAGGAAGGAAGGAAGGAAGGAAGGAAGGAAGGAAGGAAGGAAGGAAGGAAGGAAGGAAGGAAGGAAGGAATTCTACAGAGGTAATCTGCTACAGAGGTAATCTGCCGACAAAGTTCCGTATAGTTAAAGCTATGGTTTTCCCAGTAGTGATGTATGGAAGTGAGAGCTGGACCATAAAGAAGGCTGATCGCCGAAGAATTGATGCTTTTGAATTATGGTGCTGGAGGAGACTCTTGAGAGTCCCATGGACTGCAAGAAGATCAAACCTCTCCATTCTTAAGGAAATCAGCCCTGAGTGCTCCCTGGAAGGACAGATCGTGAAGCTGAGGCTCCAATACTTTGGCCACCTCATGAGAAGAGAAGAATCCTTGGAAAAGACCCTGCTGTTGGGAAAGATTGAGGGCACTAGGAGAAGGGGACGACAGAGGACAAGATGGTTGGACAGTGTTCTCGAAGCTACGAACATGAGTTTGACCAAACTGCGGGAGGCAGTGGAAGACAGGAGTGCCTGGCGTGCTATGGTCCATGGGGTCACGAAGAGTCGGACACGACTAAACGACTAAACAACAACAACAAAATCTGCTCCAGAAGGCTGGGAAGCCCTCCACAGCAGGTGGGGGGGGGCACAGGAGAAGGAGAGGAAAAGGAAGTCCCATTGAATGTGCAGAATTCCACTTGAGTAGGGTTGTATTATATTATACTCCTAAAGTACCCTCCTGTCCACTCCTGGTTGTTTCTCATGTTTAACTTCGAAACTTTCCACAGTCTTGACCCCCCCCCTTACCGCTTCACTCCTATATCCCATCCCATTTCCCCTTGTGACTTTCCTGCATTCAGCTCCACCACCCTCAGTCATCCAAGCGCCCCCATTTTCCCCAAACACCACAACCTGTTTCTCCCTTGCTGGACCACAACCATCACACCACCACCGATAATGATGTTGATCACAGCAGGCATGGAGGAAGAAAGGGTTAAATTCAACCCCCTCTCCCCCAATGCCATTTTCATTAAACAAGACATCTCTGCACATTAAATGCAAAGATATAGGGTGATCTTCAACTAAGTTTTGTTCAAGGTAGACCCACTGATACTAATGGGCCTAATTAAGCCATGACCCCTGATTTCAGTGTGCCTACTGTGTGTAAAATGGAATGCTACCCACTGTTTGTGCCAAAGAGATACGTTATACTCAAAGGGAATCTCTCTGTCCCTCTTCCCCACCCCCCTCTCTCTCACACACGTTCTGCACTTCTGAAATATGAGCAAAGCGCTGCTCCTCGATATTCTGCAAGAACGTTAAATTAGACTGCATGCATTATCGGCGCCTTGCCTTTTTCCCATGGCTATGGATTTTTCATAAGCCTTGAAGATTTTTAAACTTGACAAGTGGGGAACTAATGGGAAATTGGCAGAGTAACAATCGAACCGCCAAGTTAAAGTAGGAAAGTTGTAATAGTACAAGCTAACTCCCCCCCCCCCACCAAGAAGAACTGTTCATTGTGTTGTTCTCAATTTTCCCCCACTGGGAGACCCTTTTGCTCCTACACCCACACAAGCCTATTTCCACCCCCCTCTCGTGCATATGGTGTTTCTCTTGCTGCAGAAGGCTTCCTTCCACAAAGCTCAAGCCGTCACATCTGTGCAGCACTTATTTCTTTTCAGAAAGATGTTGCCTGAATGTTAAGTTAATGGGCCAAATTCGCCGGCGATGCAAATCCCTTCAGAGTCGCCCGTTAACTTCAACAGAACCGAGTCCGGGGAAACATGGTTATTTATATATAAATAATCAGATTCCATTGGTATGCAAGCAGAGACTTGCGTCAAAGGAGAAATTAGCAGATTTTCGGTTGTGTCAGCTGAACGACTCTGATTCCCCTCCCTCCGCTGATGAGCAAAAAGAAAAGAGAGAGAAGGGAACATTCGCTGTGGACCACAGAAACCTTCGTTCATATCTAATTGAAATTCACGCACAGAAAACGCTGCCATTTAAGCAAATTTGTAGGATGCTGAAGGTTGGAAGTGGGCAACAATTTTAAACATGCATAAATAAACAATCGGCATCACGGGGTAAATTGCACCTCCCACGCATTAGCTCCCTGCCTTAAGACTGATGCCACCCTGCAATGTAACATAGGCAAGGTAAAGTTGAGGGTTTTACTACAAAGACTTGAGTTCTGGAGTCCTCAGTTGAGTGCCTGTTGGCACGAGAGAGCCCCCAAACACCTCCCTCCATGTACTGGCACTGTATCCGGTGCCACATAGAACTCAAGCTTTTAGTGTGGGAGCACCTTCACTTTGAAACTCCCTGCCTACTGATATGAGGCAGGCATCCTAAAAGCATGTTTGCTGAGACAAGCCTACCCAGATGTTTAGAAAGTTGATGCAAGTTTTAATCTGTTTTTAGTCTACTACTGATAATGTTATAGGTTGCCCCCCCCCCCCGGTAAACCGCTTTGAAGCTTTTCTTCTTAACAATCAAAGAGTGTGCACATTTTATGAAACAAATAAATAAATTGTAGCCCCTTTCCCATTTTCTTTAGTTGCGTCTTTAGTTGTTTTTTGGTTGGGAGGGTTGACTGCTTTTCTTCTTTGAGAGGGGGGGACGACTGGTTTTTTGTCTGTGTTTTATTTCTGGGAGGGGGGGTGTTTGCCTGATGGACGGAATGGGCATTTTGAAGTGTCTGTGACAGATTTCCAAACATATCCCAGGCTTCCCAAATGTTTCAGATCCCTGCTCTAGTGCCTGGAATGGCTTTGCCAACCAACACCATGAGTACAAGTCATTTTGTGTCTACAGACTGTCAAATACATATTTTAGTTGTTCAATGTGACAAGTTTGGGAGGGTGTTTTTGTTTTAAGCTGACTTCTCCATTTTAATTATAAAATATTTCCACGCTGCCTTTTGGTTCCAAAAAGAGCTCCCGATATAGTTTCAAATGTCAAATAAGAATCAAATATCAAAGCAATTAAAAAGAGTTTTCAAAGCCAAAAACAGATAAATAAAAACCATAATGAGGTAAAACGAAAGAGCATTAAAAAGTGCAGGGGAACAACAAAAATGTCTAACTGCTTCTGTACAGGACATCAAAGAGGGAGGGAGTTCCACAGTCGGGACTCTTTTTTTATTTTATGAAATATTTTTTATTTTATAAGCTTAAAAATACAAAAACGAAAAAAAAACACCAAAAAGACAAACCTGAAAATGAATACAATACAAGCATACAAAAAAATAAATATAGAAAACCAAAACAATAACAATAAAAAAGAGAAAAAGAAAAAGAAAAAGACTCTAATTATCTATCATATGTTCTTACATTGTTGAATTCCTCCAGTACTTCCCAACTGCGTTACAATGTATATCATCTTTAGTACTTTCTACATCTTGTTTCCAATCTTATTTATAGGTTATATAAACATGTTCTTCTCTGCTTAACTTCACTGTCAAATAATATCTCTTATTACTTCTTTAACAAACCAATCAATTTTACCTTGACATTTATATCTAATGCTAACTCAACAATATAATTATAACACATATTTGAATTTTAATACCTGTAAATTCTCGACCAATCCTCCTCTACAACCTCCATATACTTCTAGATCTTATATCACAGTTGGGACTCTTGAAAAGGCCTTGCCCTACAACCCAAGTAACACCTAGGATTGAAAATCCCCCCCTTCCAAAATGGGTCTCTTGCCTCTCCTTCCTGCCCAGTGATTCACCCCTGGGTATCTGGACCTGACTCAGGGCTGTCTGGGACTGTCTTGACCCAACTCAGGCATAGCCCACGTCCTCCCCTCCACCAAAGGACCTGATCCAGTTTGGTACCCAGGCTTCAGCTGAATCCGGTGCAGAGCTTGAGTAATCACACCTGATGGGCAGCATCTTGTAGGAAGAGGTGTTCCTTCAAATTTCATGGCCTGAAGCCATTCAGGGCCTCTTTTTCCAGGTTAGATTTGTTGTTGTTTAGTCGTTTAGTCATGTCCGACTCTTCGTGACCCCATGGACCAGAGCACGCCAGGCACTCCTGTCTTGCACCGCCTCCCACAGTTTGGTCAGACTCATGTTGGTAGCTTCGAGAACACTGTCCAACCATCTCATTCTCTGTCGTCCCCTTCT